>NC_073313.1:165585277-165660277 GCF_027595985.1 Sorex araneus
TCTCAGGAATTACTCCTGGCGGTGCTTGGGGGACCATATGGGATGCCGGGGATCGAACCCGGGTCGGCCGCGTGCAAGGCAAACGCCCTACCCGCTGTGCTATCCCTCCGGCCCCTACCCGCTGGATTTTGCCCGAGCCTTGTCATCGAAAATAATTTCATTGGGCTGGGGATATGGTTCGGGAGAGTGCTTACATTGCACGTATGAAGTCTGATTCCCAGCACTGAAATCAATCAATCAATCAATCAATCAATCAATCATTTCATTGCTTGGCTTGAGTTCATTAAAAAGTTGTCATCCCTTTGCTTTAAACCAGCTTCAATAGGTTGTAGCAGATACGTTGGGTAGAGTTGATGCTGGGAACACAGATGAGACCGACTTTTTTTTCCTTTTTAGGTCACACCCAGCGATGCTCAGGGGTTACTCCTGGCTCTGCACTCAGAAATCCCTCCTGTCAGTGCTCGGGGTACCCTTGGGATGCCAGGGATCGAACCTGGGTCGGCCGCGTGCAAGGCAAATGCTCTCCCCGCTGTGCTATCTCTCTAGCCCAGATGAGACCGGCTTTCTTTGCATGTGGAAGCAGTAACTTAGAGTAAGAAGTCCGGGATAATCAATCCCACACAGAGACCGGAGATATAGCACAGCGGGGACGACATTTGCCTTGCTGACCCTGGTTTGATCCTCAGGGGGATTCATAGGATCCCCCGAGCACCACCAGGAGTAATTCCTGAGTGCACAGTCAGGAGTAACCCCTGAGCATTGCTAGGTATGACCCAAAAAGTTAAAAAAAAAATTGGAGTGATAGCACAGTGGGTAAGTCATTTGCCTTGCACGCGGCCGACCCAGGTTCGATTCCTCCGTCTCTCTCAGAGAGCCCTGCAAGCTACTGAGAGGATCCTGCCCGCACAGCAGAGCCTGGCAAGCTCCCCGTGGCATATTTGATATGCCAAACACAGTCACAACAAGTCTCACTATGGAGATGTTACTGGTCCCCGCTTGAGCAAATCGATGAATGGGACAACAGTGCTACAGTGTTACACATGTATGTGCAGTGTTCAGATCCCTCAAAGTTGGCAAATAATGCCTTCCCTCAAAACCTTTTCTATATTGAAATGGCAGACAGGATGGGGCTGGAGCGATAGCACAGTGGGTAGGGCATTTGCCTTACATGTGCCTGATCCGGGTTCGATTCCCAGCATCCCATATGGTCCCACTGAGCACTGCCAGGAGTAATTCCTGAGTGCAAAGCCAGGAGCATTGCTGGGTGTGACCCAAAAAGCAAAAAAGAAAGAAAGAGGAAGAGAGAAAGAAAGGAAGAAAGAAAGAAGAAAAAGAAAGAGAGGAAAGAAAGAAAGAAAGAAAGAAAGAAAGAAAGAAAGAAAGAAAGAAAGAAAGAAAGAAAGAAAGAAAGAAAGAAAGAAAGAAAGAAAGAAAGGAAGAAAGAAAGAATTTTTTTTTCTTTTTTGGGTTACACCCAGCAATGCACAGGGGTCACTCCTGGCTCATGCACTCAGGAATCACCCATGGCGGTGCTCAGGCGACCATATGAGATGCTGGGATTTGAACCCGGGTCGGACGCGTGCAAGGCAAACGCCCTCCCCACTGTGCTATTGCTCCAGCCCCAAGAAAGAAAGAAAGAAAGAAAGAAAGAAAGAAAGAAAGAAAGAAAGAAGAAAGAAAGAAAGAAAGAAAGAAAGAAAGGAAGGAAGGAAGGAAGGAAGGAAGGAAGGAAGGAAGGAAGGAAGGAAGAAAGAAAGAAAGAAAGAAAGAAAGAAAGAAAGAAAGAAAGAAAGAAAGAAAGAAAGAAAGAAAGAAAGAAAGAAAAAAGAAAGAAATGTCAGACAGGCAAAGAAACAATACTCTTTGGAGCCTTCTCAGACCCCAAATAAAACCGACCCCATAAAACATACAGCTGAAAAGATCACCCACACAGCCTCGTCATGCAGTTGTTGCTTGACAAATATTCAACCTGTATAACGTGATTCCGGGGCAGCTTTGGTTTCTGCCACGTCTGCCGGAAGGTCAGTGCTGAATATTGTTTTGGCTTTGATTGAAAAAGCAAAAATCTTGGGATTTCTTTGGGTCCACAGAACTGGTGCTAATGTAGGTCTTCGGGAAAAAGTGAGTGGTGCCAAGTAACTCTGGAAAGTAAATCTGACTTGTAGTAATTGTCTCTTGCTTTCAACTGTGGTTAACGAATTTATTGTTTGGTTTTGGGACCACACCCGGCGATGCTCAGGGGTTACTCCTGGCTCTGCTCCCAGGAATCACTCCTGGCGGAGCTCATGCTACCATATAGGGGTGCCGGGGATCAAACCCAGGTCAGCCATGTGCAAGGAAAATGCCCTCCCTGCTGTACTACCTCTCTGGCCCCTGATTAATATATTTTTTTAAGTTTTTTTTTTTTTCTGGGGCTGGTGCAATAGCACAGCAGGTAGGGCATTTGCCTTGCACGGGACCGAACCAGGTTCGATTCCCAGCATCCCATATGGTCCCTGAGCACCGCCAGGAGTCATTCCTGAGTGCAGAGCCAGGAGGAACCCCTGTGCAACACCGGGTGTGACCCAAAAGGTGAAAAAAAAAAAGAAAAAGTTTTTTCCCCCCACACCCACTGGTGCTTAGGGTTTACTCCTAGCTCTAAACTCAGAAATCACTCTTAGAAGGGCTAGTGGGACCTTATGGGGTGTCGGGGATCAAACTCTGTCAACTGCTTTCTCTGTTATAGTATTTCCCTGGCCTTATGTACTGTGAGATAGCTGGGTAAAAAGAAGCTTTTAATTTTAATGTAATTACTATATTTCTATATATGAGCTTTTATATATTATATAGACTATTATATATATCATATAATTATATAATACAATTACAGAATTATAGGATATTATATATAATACAAATATATAATATAAATATATAATATATTTATGAATTATACAGAAATACATATTATTTCTGTATAATATGAGTCACTCAAAATCTTATTGGAATATATAAAAAGAAAAACAAAATAAGATTTAAAAAAACATTATAGAGAGAGAGGCTCTTTCTGACATTGGAAGAAACTTTCTGAGATTTTGTGTTCATTTGTGTGTCTACATGTATCACTTTTATCAATATATATTATATACATGTGTGTATATAATATATATTTTCAAATTAGATGGCTTTTCATAAATAAATTATGTTTTATGTCCAGTGTGTAGATTTTCCTTTGGAAATTAATAGCTGAGAAAGCTAATAAGTCGTCTTGCATATGCTTTATTTTCTCTGTTAGATGATAGACTAATACAATTTCTCTAAGGTTTTTATTACAGATACATAATTTGGTTCAACGTTAAGCATATTAAGTTGGTAGAAAAGAGTATTTTAAAACACCAATGTCTGGGGGCTGGAGCAATAGCACAGCGGGGAGGGCGTTTGCCTTGCACGCGGCCAACCTGGGTTCGATTCCCAGCATCCCATAGGGTCCCCTGAGCACGCCAGGGGTGATTCCTGAGTGCAGAGCCAGGAGTAACCCCTGTGCATCGCCGGGTGTGACCCAAAAAGCAAAAAAAAAAAAAAGTTAAAAAAAAAAACCAATGTCTGAGTATAGTTTAAAGTTGTTTTTATTTATTTATTTATTTTTGCTTTTTGGGTCACACCCTGCGATGCACAGGGAT
Organism: Sorex araneus; assembly: GCF_027595985.1. Classification (NCBI taxonomy): domain Eukaryota; kingdom Metazoa; phylum Chordata; class Mammalia; order Eulipotyphla; family Soricidae; genus Sorex; species Sorex araneus. The sequence continues at coordinate 165,588,937 of NC_073313.1, forward strand.
CACTCTTGGCTCTGTGCTCAGGAATTACTCCTGGCGGTGCTCAGGGGACCCTATGGGATGCTTGGAATTGAACCCGGGTCAGCCGAGTGCGAGGCAAAAGCCCTCCCTACTGTGCTATCACTCCAACCCCCTATAGTTTAAAGATTAATGTATGTTTTGTTCCTTTTTTGGGAGGCCTGTCACAGCAGAGCCTGGCAAGCTCCTTGTGGTGTATTCGATCCGCCAAATACAGTAACAATAACAGGTCTCATTCCCTGACCATGAAAAGAGTCTCCAATCTTCGGGAAAAACGAGTAAGGAGAGGGTGCTAAAATCTCAGGGCTGGAACGAATAGAGACGTTTCTGGTGCCCGCTTGAGTAAATCGATGAAAAACGGGATGACAGTGATACAGTGATACGTGCACTGTGGTTAATTTAGCCCGAGAAATTTGAGTCTGCTTTTTCTGGGATATTGACTCTTCGAACGGTTTAAACTCTGACCCAAAGCATAATTGTGCTCTTCTGTCTAGTGTTACAAAGAGAGCTTAGTCAGTGCGTTGAGTGCACCCATCATATGAGGGAGGCCCGGGGTCCATCCCTGCCACAGCATCATCCCCCAGGCATCAGCAAATGTCACCCTGAACACTTCCCACACCTCAATAGATTTAAAACAATAAAATAAAATTTGCTTTTATCCTGCTTCCCCTTTAGCTTTTCTCTGCGACTTAGCACAGAGCGTGTGATTAGTCCTCAGCTTTCGAGCCCTGTTCTTACAAGGGACGTGTTAGCTTCTTTTTTTTCCTGTTAGAAATGATGCTTTTTGGGGCTGGAGCAATAGCACAGCGGGTAGGGCGTTTGCCTTGCACATGGCTGACCCGGGTTCAAATCCCAGCATCCCATATGGTCCCCTGAGCACCGCCAGGAGTAATTCCTGAGTGCATGAGCCAGGAGTAACCCCTGTGCATCGCCGGGTATGACCCAAAAACCAAAAAAAAAAAAAAGAAATGATGCTTTTGCCAAAAATGTTGTGTACTGGGGCGAGTTTCTTACCTGAGCGATTTAGTACAAGGCTGGGATGGGAGAAGGAACCGGTGGCAGAGAGCAAACGAACAGGTCAGTTCGTTCATCAAGAATGTTTTCAAGGGGGCTGGAGTGATAGCACAGCGGGGAGGGCGTCTGCCTTGCATGCCACCGACCCGGGTTCAAATCCTAGCATCCCATATCGTTCCCCGAGCACCACCAGGGGTAATTCCTGAGTGCAGAGCCAGGAGTAATCCCTGAGCATCACCAGGTGTGACCCAAAAAAGCAAATAAATAACTAAATAAAATAAAATAAAATAAATTCTTCCAAATAGTGCCCGATGACCCAAATTTAGAAGGAGCTAAACCTTCCCATTGTAGCACATCACCACCGGCAGACAGTATTATGGGATCTCTCTGTTTTTGCCAAGCTGGTAGATGCAGGCTGGCACCTCATTACACAGACGACATAGTGCTAGGTCATATAGACCAAGTGCTTCACGGTGATAAATGCTGTCTGAGGGGGCAGGAGCGATAGCACAGCGGGGAGGGCGTTTGCCTTGCACGCGGCTGACCCGGGTTCGATTCCCAGCATCCCATAGTGTCCCCCGAGCACCACCAGGAGTAATTCCTGAGTGCAGAGCCAGGACTAACCCCTGAGCATTGCCAGGTGTGACCCCAAAAGCAAAAAAAAGAAAATTTAAAAATGCTGTCTGAGATGGAAGAAAAATACTTGATGAGGGTGGGGGGTGGGGAATTAGAGCCTTAAGTGGAAGACACCGCCTGGTGGAGTTTGGGGTGTCAAGTGTGAACACTGAGGGGCGTCTTCAATTAGGACTAGCTTAGAGCTTGAACTTACAGGACATGGTAGAAATCGTGAATTAAGGGACTCTGAGGGCCTGGAGCGATAGCACAGTGGGTAGGGCGTTTGCCTTGCATGCGGCCGACCCGGGTTCGATTCCCAGCATCCTATAGGGTCCCCCGAGCACCGTCAGGAGTAATTCCTGAGCGCAGAGCCAGGAGTAACCCCTGAGCATCACTGGGTGTGATCCAAAAAGAAAAAAAAAATAGAGACTCCGAGATGCGGGCTGGGGTGCCAAGGTCTGGAAGGAGAAATTAGCAGACTGTGAAACTAGTTGGGCTTAAGCACGGAATTAGGGGAACCCTAAGAGCTACTGCTTAATTTTATCTTGGCGCTGAGCTCAGGGTAATGCTTATTTCTCATCGGCAACGCCAAAGGGCGAGATGGCAGCCTTGATGGAGACAGCAAAGTGGAGGTGTCCAGGGGGGTTCAGAGGACGGAGATGTGACGGGAGCCAAGATCTGAATCAGAGGTTCGGTGACACCATCAGCCGGGCCCTTGTTTTTCACGTTCCGGGGAGACAGATGTGACTGGCACCGTGTGGGGGCAGAGCTTGATGAGAGGTGAGGTATTTTTACTGACCCTGGCAGGCATGGACAGGGCAGGGACAAAATTGGAGCCGGACTCTGGGGAGATTGTGGCAGTCATCGGGCGGCAGGGATGAGAGGCTGTCTTTGGCAAGCCGCGCAACTGGCCAAACGAGTGGATGGAAGAATTCGTGTCCCAGATGTGGAGCAATTTACTGTCTGAGTCAAACTGCCACGGCACTAAGAAGCGGCGAATCTGGCTCAGCGTGGGCGCTTCTCGAGAGTTCTCAGCTCTCTGAGAGGCCTTCTGGCAGGGCAAGGAGCAAGGGGACAGGACAGCAGGAGAAACCAGCTTTGTGGGATGAAAAGGAGGGAAAAAGTGGTCCATTGCACGGGCTGGAGCAATAGCACAGTGGGGAGGGCGTTTGCCTTGCATGTGGCCGACCCGGGTTCAATTCCCAGCATCCCATATGGTCCCCTGAGCACCGCCAGGGGTAATTCCTGAGTGCAGAGCCAGGAGTAACCCCTGAGCATCGCCGGGTGTGACCCAAAAAGCCACAAAAAAAAAGTGGTCCATTGCATCTGGGATCTGGTGGCAAGAAATTACGGTTCTGGGGCTGGAGCGATAGCACAGCGGGGAGGGCGTTTGCCTTGCATGCAGGCGACCCGGGTTTGATTCTCAGCATTCCATAGGGTCCCCTGAGCACCGCCAGGAGTGATTCCTGAGTGCAGAGCCAGGAGGAACCCCTGAGCATCGTCTGGTGTGACCCAAAAAGCCAAAAGGAAAAAAGAAAGAAATTACGGTTTACCTCTGTCCTTAGGCGGAGGAGGCTAATAGACAATTAAAGGAGTCTCCGACTTGGCTCCAAGATCCAGTTATCTACAAACAATGCAGTATCAAAGCCCAAATAATCTGTTGAGAATACATGAAAAACTATTATTGTGGGGTTTACTAGTTCAGGAGGTGCTTTATTGAATGCGTGTGCACCTGGTACCTTGGGACTATTGGCAGACTCACAAATCTTGCCTCAACTTCCCTATCCGATTCTAGACACTCATTACTCTCCTGACATCAGCAAAGAGTGAATTTTATTCTTCTCTTCTCTTCTCTTCTCTTCTCTTCTCTTCTCTTCTCTTCTCTTCTCTTCTCTTCTCTTCTCTTCTCTTCTCTTCTTTTTTGCTTTGTGTGGGTCACAGCCAGAGATGCTCAGGGGTTCCTCCTGGCTCTGCACTCAGGAATTACTCCTAGTGGTGCTCGGGGGACCCTATGGGATGCTGCAGATTGAATCCGGGTCAGCCGCGTGCCAGGCAAACGCCCTCCCCACCGTACTATCGCTCCGGCCCCAAGAGTGAACTTTCAAAGAGTGAAAAGCAGAATCCTGGAGTGAACTAGTGCATGGACAGTGAGTGTTAATCGTTGTTTGAAGGAGTTTGATGTGGCTTGTGATATTTGAGAAGCAAAGAGCAGCAGAAGGCACAAGAGGTGACAATCATGGACAGGCTGATATGTAAGTAATTTTGGGGGCTTTCCCTGTTGACAGGATGTGGAGGGGTGGAAAACGCACTAGTTTTGTTTTGTTTTGTTTTTTGTGGTAATGGACTGGAACTATAGCACAGCGGGTAGGTGTTTGCTTTGCACACAGCCAACCTGGGTTCAATTACTCTGTCCCTCTCAGAGAGTCCGGCAAGCTACTGAGGGTATCCTGCCCGCATGGCAGAGCCTGGCAAGCTCACTGTGGCATATTCGATATGCCAAAAACAGTAACAAGTCTCACGATGGAGATGTTACTAGTGCCCACTCAAGTAAATCGATGAACAGTGATCTGTGGTAAAGGAGCACCCAACACTCTTTTATTGACAGTAGAACATTGGGCTTACTACTTTGCCTTTTCAGAACCCATTTTCTCTTTTTCAAACTGAGAATAGGATACGTAGTTAATAAGGCAGTAGAATATATTCAGTGAAAAGACCTATGAAAAACATTGATCCATAGCTTCCTGTAAAAAGAATATGGAAAATCTAAATAATCTTTTCTTATGCTTTTTTTTTTTTTTTGCTTTTTGGGTTACACCCAGTGATGCACAGGGGTTACTCCTGGCTCATGCACTCAGGAATTACTCCTGGTGGTGCCTGGGGACCATATGGGATGCTGGGAATCAAACCTGGGTCGGCCAGGTGCAAGGCAAACAAACACCCTACCGCTGGCTATGGCTCCAGCCTCTCTTATGCTATTTTTCTTGCTGCTTATTCCACCATTGAGATATCCACATTTCCTGTCCTCAATACAGCCTCCCGGAGACAGCATATGTACCTGGTACATAGCTATAAAATATGTGAATGGGGGTCCAGGCGATCGTACAGTAAGGAGGGCATTTACCTTACACATGGCCTATCAGGATTTGATCCCCGCATTCCATAGGGTCCCTGGAACCCCCCTAAGAATAATTCCTGTGGGGGCTGGAGTGATAGCACAGCGGGGAGGGCGTTTGCCTTGCACGCAGCCGACCCAGGTTTGATTCCCAGCATCCCATAGAGTCCCCTGAGCACTGCCAGGAGTAATTCCTAAATGCAAAGCCAGGAATCAGCCCTGAGCTTGCCAGATATGACCCAAAAAAAGAAAGAAAGAAAAAAAGAGTAATTCCTGAGTGCAGAGCCAGGAGTAACCCTGGAGCATCGAGGGGTGTCACTGGAAACAAACAAACAAAAACCATTATTGGGGAACCATTATTGGTCCTGTAGATCTGGTGGACTCACAAGTATGTACTGAGCACAATAAATAACTTAGTGACTCTGTGAAGCCCTGGTGGGGTATAAAGAAATTACAGTATCCACCAGACACTGAAAAAAAAAAAAAAGAGAAAGAAAGAAACAAATCTGAGTAAATAAATAGCCGTTGGGAGTGCAGAAGGTGGAAGTAAGTGATGCGCTGGGAAGTCGGGTGCGGTGACCACGGGCTGGAGGGGGGAGTTATTTTCAGAGATGCAAGATGCAGGCAAGCAGTCTTGACAGAAGACAGAATTCACCCTGCAGAGACTGGGGGGAAAGCTGGAGGGAAGCACGGATGTCTCAAAGGACGGTGGGATTCATGCAAATTCTCCTGGGAGGGGGAACTGCGTTTGCTTTGCCCTCTGATGCGCACAGGCTGAATACTGTAATATAACCCCAGTGTGTGTGTGTGTGGGGGAAACCAAAACAACCCGCCCCCACCTCCAAAAAAAAAAAAAAAAACCCAGCTAAGAACGGGTAACTGCGGTAGCCGCAGAGCCGCAATAACTCCGGAGCTGACTAGGGCAAATGCAATTTTCTTTGCACGCCCAAGGGTGAAAGAGACACGGTGAAGCCGAAGGCGCTGCAATTCCCAGACTTCAAGTTCATCCTTGTCAGAGCCCCCCCGCCCCCAGTTCCTTTCCTCTGGCGTGGGGGGTGAAATGCGTATCGGGGCGGCCCAATTAGCGTTAGAGGGGGTGGGGGCAGGGGGAGGTCTCCTCTGCGGATCTTTCCTCCGCCGCCTCCTCCCGGAGGAAACCCCGCCACTCCCAACATGGCGCCCCGGAGGCGGGTCGAGCCCGCCCTCCCCTCCACACTCAACATGGCCTCGCGCGGAGGCCGCATTCTCGTGGCCGCGGCTCGCGGCTGTTCTCGCGAGAGCTGTCCGGGCCCGGTCGGCTCCCGCCCTGCCCCGCGCCGCCACCGCCGCCGCCTCAGCCGCTGCCGCCGGCGCCGCTCCTCCTCCGTGTCAGTTGTTGGGCTGTAATGGCGACCGCGCCGCCGCGGCCGGAGTGACTCCCGGGCGAGGGCGAGCGGCGCCGGCGGGGACCGCGGAGAGGGCCGGGGCGGGCCGGGGCGGGCCGGGGGGCGGCGGCGGGGCGTCGCGCGGAGCCCGGAGCCGGCGGGGAGGCCCGGCCGGGCAGCCGTGGGGCCGGCGGCGCCCGCACCCTCCGCCGCCAGGCCCCGCGGGATGCTCCGTGGGAGCCGAGGGCGGAGGCGACACTCTCAGGTGAGCCGCCGCCTCAGTCCGCCCGGGTCCCCGCTGGCGGCCCGCGGGACGCGAGACGGGGCGGGTCGCGACCCGGTGGCCGGGAGGGGACCGTGAGGGGACAGCGCTGAGGAGACCCGGGCCCGGGGCGACGTGTCGCGACCCCCACGGCTATGAGGGGACCGCGAGGGGACAGCGCGGAGGAGACCCGAGCCCGGGGCGACGTGTCGCGACCCCGCAGCTGTGAGGGGACCCTGAGGGGACCGTGAGGGGATAGCCCTGATGAGATCCGGGCTGTGAGGGGACTGAGGGGACCGTGAGGGGGGAGAGACACAGCCCTGAGGGCCGCACCTGCCCGCGCCGCCGCCCCTCACCTCTGCACCTCTGCGAAGGACGCCGCCCCTCGCGCCCCTCATTGTGGTCCCCCCATTCCCGCGGGGGGGGGGGCCGTCGGGAAATCCCTGGCTCTCCGTGGTACGGGTGACGAGTTTCTCTTCCCTTTTTTTTTGGTGCTGGGGATAAACAGCTCCAGTGTCAGGGAAAACTGATCTGCAGCTGTGTGTGGTGTGTGTGTGGGGGGGGTGTCACTCCCCCCAACGCGCCCCCCCATGCATGCATGCATGCATGCATGCACCCGCCACTTTGCGCTCTGCAAAGTTGTCAGGCTCTTTCCCCACCCGCCCCCGTTGGCATCGGCTCCCCCCAGCCGCCCCCCCCTTCACCCCTGCCCGCGCTGGCCGGTGTCACAAAACAGGGGGGCTCAGAATCCGGCGCCGTCCTCTAGGCGTTTGGCACAGGGAGGTTGCCCATCCGTGTCGATTTTACTGGGGTTCTTAGGTGCAGGGGGGGGGGGTGTTGGTGTGTGTGGAGCTGATGGGGGGGGGGAAATGAAAAACCCAAATAAACAGAGACCAGCAGGTTGTCAAGAAGAGTGATCAGTCCCCAAGGCGTCGGCCTGGGTGTTTGGTTTCCGTGCTTGTTTTGAAGGGGTGGGGGTGGGGGGGGAAAGTTGTTAACGATTTGTGTTGCCATGTTAACCAGCCCGGCTCCTGCGCTGTTGTGGCTGGGTTTCGGGGAACGGCGGTTGCAATAGGCAGAGCGGGGAGCAATCAGGAGCGGCTTTGGAGGGGAGCAGCGATGGACTGTGCAAAGCTTGCCTCCTCCCCCCTCAACCCTCCCTCCACCACTGCCCCGCTTTGAAAACATGGTTGAAAAACATTTTAAAACTAGATAGCATTGCCAGATCTGGGCTAGAAATGGGTACAAACCCAAGGGTGGGGGAATCATGACATTATTATTATTATTATTAACTAGCTTTTGGGGTGTGATGCCCAGGGGTTTTTTCCAGCTCTGTGCTCAGGAATTGCTCCTGGTGGTGCTCTGGGGACCCTATGGGATGCCTGGGATCGAAACCCAGGTTGGCCACGTGCAAGGTAAAAATGCACTCCTGGCTGTCCTATTGCTCCAGCCCGAATCATGACTTTTAGTGGGCTAAACGGACCAGCTTCTAATAAACTCCCCTGGAGCCATCAAACTGTCATGGCATGGAAGATACTTTGTTTTTGTTTTTGTTTTTTCTTTTTGGGTAACACCCGGGGATGCACAGGGGTTATTCCTGGCTCTGCACTTAGGAATGACTCCCGGCGGTGCTCAGGGGACCCTATGGGATGCTGGGAATTGAACCCAGGTCGGCTGCGTTCAAGGCAAACACTCTACCCGCTGTGCTATAGCTCCAGCCCCATGGAAGATACTTTGATTAGACAATAAACATCAAGTTTGAATACATTGTATGTATAGAGAAACACTTGTGTGTATCATCTTTTCTTAGAGCTGGACTTTTGGTTTTTTTTTGTCATCACGATCAGTTTTGTGGCCTGATTAGTTTCACAGGTATGTGGACTTCTCTGATTGTCTGAGATGCCTGGGTGTGTATAACGTGTGTCCTTAATACTCTGATAGCCTTAGAAAGTAGGAAGTTTGGAGGTTTGTTTTTTCTCCACGTGCTGCTGATCACCAGCCTTTGGAGCATCTTGGGGCATTCCTGCTATGTCAAGGATTGAGGAAAGATGGAGTTCCCCACAACCAGTCTTGTGGCTGGGGAAATTGCTGCAAGTTACAGTGGGAGTGGAGAAGGGCCCATTTAAAATGACTGACATTAAAAAAAATGGAGTTTGGGGGCCACACCTGACTGCACTCCAGAATTACTCCTGGTGGGGATCAGGGGACCCTGTGGGATGCCGGGGGTCAAACCGGGGTTGGCTGCATGTAAGGCAGACGCCTTGTTAGGGAAGTGTGCTTTCAGTCTTCAGAGCACTCTCACCCTCTTAGTTGGAGTGACTCAGTAGACCAGGAAGTTGACTACTTCTGTGAATGTTTTTTTTTTTGCTTTTTGGGTCACACCTGGTGATGCACAGGGGTTCCTCCTAGCTCTGCTCTCAGGAATCACCCCTGGCGGTGCTCAGGGGACCATATGGGATGCTGGGAATCGAACTTGGGTTGGCTGCATGCAAGGCAAATGCCCTCCCCGCTGTGCTCTCACTCCAGCCCCGTGAATGTTTTCTTTCTACAAATGATCCTCAGAGACTCCCAAACGTGTTAGGTCTGCTGCCTCCTTTTCTGAAAACCAAAAATAAAGCCAAGCAAATCACTTGGCAAGCCCCTTGGGGAACCACCCCCCAAATTCTAGGGATAGGGAAGCCCTTTCTGGGGAAAATTTGCTCTAGAGGTTTTTTTATTTGGGTGGGAGGGGAGTGTTTCAAATTATTTTTATTACATAATTTATTTTTTTATTGAAGGGTGATTGACATGTAACAGTTTCATAATTATTAAAATATAATTTTTACATTGATACAAAGATCAATATATTGATAAAAAGATCACCACAAATCTAGATAGCATCTTAGAAGTAGTTTAATTTATTCACTGGGTTTTTGGGCCGCACCCAGTGGTGCTGGGGGGCTATTCCTGTCTGTGCTGGGGGGACCATGTGGTGCTGGGGATTGAGCTGAAGCTGGCATCATGCAAAGCAAGTGCCTTAACCTCCGCACAACCCCCAGCTCTGTTTTAATTGACTATTAATAGGGCTACTTCCGGCATATGGCACTTTTAAATCTAAAAGGAAAAAATTCTATTTTAGTTTTTTTTGACATGCCACTTGTCCCTTATACTAATGCTCACTAGATTTTTAAAAACACTAGTATTTTTCAGAGCATTTTAAAAATTATTGGCAGGCCTGAGTTATTGGATTGCTTCACTCTGTGGGGAAGGGGGATTTGGGCTGTACCCGTGGCTACCTTCAGGGCTCTTCCTGTCTCTGTGCTCAGGAGAGACCCCTGACCTCATATATGGGACCATATGAGGTGCTAGGGATGGAATCTGGCTTGGCTGCAAGCAAGCCAAGTGTCTTAACCCTGTACTGTTTCCTCTGGCCTATTGCTTTATTTCTAGATGCACTTTTATCTTGAACAGAGTTCCTGCAAAGTTGTCGTTAATTTGTTATTATTTCATTTTGGTACTCAGTTCTGCTCTCTTTGGTACTTTGAATCGTGTATCTTGCTTATGGAAAAGATTCAGACCAACCGTGTGGTCAGGGGCAAGACTGAAAAGGAAATCTTGGTGATTTTACTGTATGGACCACTGACGGCTTAAAAAGTTAACGCAGCCTTAATACGTGTGATTGCTATTTTTGTAGCTTGGGGCGAATTGTGAAATAATTTTCTTCAGTTTTTTTCCGCTCCGGCACCATTTTTTTTATGTCTCTATCTAGTAGTCCAGAGTAATCATCATAGGATTGAGGTTTTTTTCCCCTGCACTAATTTTGTTCATTTTGTTTGGAGGTACACCTGGCGATGCTCCTGCCTCTGTGCTCAGGGATCACTCCTGGCAGTGCCCCAGGACTTGTGCAGAGGCGGCCGATCAGGGTTCAGTGGGGATTGAACCCGGGTTGGCCACCTCTGCACTGATTTTCAGTACTTTCTCTTAAGCCTAACCTCTTCACTGGTGGTTATTTAGGTTACTTACATGCCTTGTCTATCTATCCTGGAGGTTCTATGGTGTCAGAGAGCCCCTCTTAACTACTGTGCGCCTGGCTCTGAGCACAGAATATAATAGTCAATAAACATTGAATAAATTGATTGTTCTCAGTTATCATGTTTTAAAAAAAACAGTGAAATATTGGTTCTTGATTTGTAGGCACACCTCAGCTCTTAAGACTGCTCTCCAAAAAAAAAAAAAAAGACTGCTCTCCAGAGGTACATTCAGATTCTCTGGAGCAGGGAAGTGGCATTTTGGGATTAGAAAGCCACTGAGAAAAACCTACAAGTGGATGCTAGAGACTTGTTTTAATGATTTGCCTAGGTGTTCTGCCAATAATTATTGTGATTTAAAGAAAATAGGAGCTTTAAGACACTGACTTGTTATACTAGTACTGTAATTACAGGCCTGTAATAACTGTAAGTCACTTCTTAATTACACCATTGGGAATTTGAAGTCTTGAAGGTCAGCTAGTCCAATTCCCACATTTTTTTTTATTAAAACATAATATACACATATATATGTAAACAATATCATATGGGGGAAATAGCTTGTTCATAGTTGTTTTCATAACTGGAAGAAGAATCCACTATACGGCTGCTGGGTTCGCATTTGTTTAATGTGTAAGATTATTATCAAATCAGATGATAATTGAGAACAACCTGGCAATCTATTCGGCATCAGTGTTAATTACAAACTTGGGACATTGAGATAATACTGGGATTAAGGCACCTACCTTGCATTCGACCCTGGTTTGAATCTCCGTCTCTGCCGCCATATATGGTCCCCAGATACAGAACCAGGAATAACCCCTCTGTACCTCTAGGTGTGGGCCCCCCCAAACAAAAAACCCAAAACAAGATTTCTCCATGAATCACACTCTCCTTGGTGCCCTTGGCACTGTCTCAGACAGACGAGAGACCGACTGTGACAGGGACTAGAACTGTGTTTTGGAAGGAACTTTAAATGTAATGCTCAAAATTAAAAATGTATTTTCCTTGGTGGGCATTTCGTTGTTAGTAACTGATGTAAATTTTATCATTGATCAGTAACCAAGAAAGTCCTAAGTGTCTGTTAGTGGCTCTGAGTGCAGAGCCAGGAGTAACCCTTGAGCATCACTGGATGTGACCCCGAAAAAGCTCCCCTCCAAAAAAAACCAATCACAGTATTGTAATTCCATGAGGGATTGCACACCGTCAACAAGTTGAGAAGTATCTTTGTGGGCAGCATTCCGGAGCTGTTCCTTGCTTTTTGCTTAGGAGGGGTCTCTGGTGGTACTTGGGGACCATGAGTGGTGCTGGGATTTGAACCAGAGCTGCCTGGCTGGCAGGTGCCTTCCCCTGTACAATTTCTGCAGCCCCCGGGAAGTGCCTCTCTTGAAGAAGTGTGTCAGCTGCCCTTGGCCGTAGTGACCACCAGCGCACTTTCTGGGTTCAGTTTCTAGCCACTGCCACTCAGGTGCTGTGACCAGTTACTTAGGCTTGTTTACAGAGCAGACATCTCCTTCTCTGCTTGGAAAGCTGTTGTGAGAAATTAAATGAGTTAATGTGTAAGCCCTAAGCAAGCACCAAGTGAGTTCAGTTTTTATGTACTGACATTGGCGAAGTTCATAAGATAATATTGCGCAAAGAAAAAAAATTGTGCTACCTCACGGTATATTCAGATTTTCAAATACACATAGGCCCAAAGCGTAGTTTATTCTTATTTTTCTATAGGAAAGGGTTTGTAACAATAGGCAATTAACTATTAGCTGCCTAATATCCCTTGGGAAGTACGTAGCTTTCTGTTTGTACTTTAGATATTTGTGGTGCTTACTATCAGTCCTATTTTATCTTTTTGGAAAATACTTTACTAAAAAATTCTAATGTGGAATTTTATTCCTATTATACAGTCATATTTTCCTTTTAAAATACAGTAATTGTGATATCTGCAGTTTTCATCAGTGAATATTACATTAAATTTTTTTTTTTCTTTTTGAGTCAACTGGGCAATGCTCAGGGGTTACTCCTGCCTCTGCACTCAGGAATTACACCTATCGGTGCTCAAGGGACCATTTGGGATGCTGGGGATCGAACCTGGGTTAGTCGCGTGCAAGGTAAATGCCCTACCGGCCCCAGATACTGCATTAAATTCTTGGAAAATTAAAATTAACCTGAGAATTCTTTATAAATATTATTCTACTAGCTTTCTGACCTTATGTCTCATTTCTTATGTTTTCTTTTTTTTAACGTTTGGGCCACACCCGGCAATACTAAGGGATTATTTCCCTGCTCTGCATTTAGGAATCACTCCTGGTGGGGCTTGGACCATATGGTATGCTGGGCATCAAACCTGGGTCGGCCGCATGCAAAGCAAGCATCCTACTTGCTGTACTATCACTCCAGTTCACATTTCTTAATTTACAAATTGATCAGTACTTTTTTTTTTTTTTTTTTAATTGAACCACAACCAGAAGTGTTCAGGGGCTTCTCCCAGCTCTGTGCTTGAGGATGAAGGTACTGTCATTCCCAGTGGTGCTTGTGGGACCTTGTGGTGCAGGGGATCAAACCTGGGCCTCCTGGACGTGTTTTTGGTCCAGTAGTGATTCCTTCAACTCAGGATGTCTGACCTGTACCCACGGTCACTTGGTACCTCATAGTGAACTCATGGGCACCGTGGGGTGTTCAGACCTTTTTAGGGAGCCGTAGTATTTGACAGCTGTAGCATTTTGTGTGCTTGCATACATTTGTGGGGCACTGCTCAGACGGTTAGTTTGAAGTGGTGTGTCTGAGATTACACTTAGATTCCTTCTGGGGATTGTAAGTCTTTAAGAAGCAAGACTCGGGGGGTGCGGTGCCCAGCAAGCACGGCGCACCAGGTAGTGTGCGAGAGAATGTGAGAATGGCAGCGGCCAGGTGACTGCAGGGTTTGAGAAGCTGTCAGAAGGTGCGCAGACACTGGTGAGAGACAACTGTGGCTACTTAGTGAGAGGACAGATTTCTTTTCTGTGATGCCAGGGCCTGAGGCCAGTTAGCTTTGTTGCTAACCTCTTCTCTGGCCGTGACAAAGTTGCTTTTTTTTTTTTCCAGGCAGTCCCATTTATTTTTATTATTTTTTAAAATCTTTTTGCCTCACTTTAAAGCATGCTCCTTTATTTATTTAGCTTTTTGGGTCACACCCAGTGATGCACAGGGGTTATTCCTGGCTCTGCACTCAGGAATTACCCCTGGAGGTGCTCAGGGGACCATATGGGATGCTGGGAATTGAACCCGGATCAGCCACGTGCAAGGCAAACGCCCTACCCGCTGTGCTATCGCTCCAGCCCCAGTCCCATTTATTTTTGCATCCAGAAGATATGAAATGTCCAGGAATAAATGGAACATTGCAGGTGGAAGGCCTAGGTAGTGAACTTTTCATTAAACACACGATTAAAAGACATAGGATAAGGCGTTACAAGATGGAAAGGCTTTCCATGGACATGGGTGGGAAGATGAGTGTAACTAAAATGGCCCTTTTCCAAAATATATGGATTTAATGTGTCGCCATCAAAACCCATTGAGGTCCCAGGGAGAGCTTAGCAGCCCTGCCCTGCAAGCAGAAAGACATGACAGTTTGATCCTCGGTGCAGCCGTGGGCACGGAGCATTGTCCTGCTCCGTGTTACTGCATGTGCCTGGTATGATCCTGACTGCCACAGGAAGCCCATGCGTGTAAACACTGCAACTTAAATAGGTGAGGGAATTGTGACCCCTTGTAGTGTGAACACTGTCGCCAGCCTTGACAGGTTCAACCACAACTTGGGCATCTATCACAACATAAGGGAGCCCCAGGCCGGAGTGTGCCAGCTCAGAGCCCTGACATGTGGGCTGCAGAGAAAACATGACTGCATGTGTGAGCAGCATAAGAACTGTGTGTGTGCATGTATACATGCACAGCCAGGGACATGTGTGTGCATGTTTGCATGTGTGTGTGCGTGCATACACAGCCAGGGACCTGTGTGTGTGTTCATGCATGTGCATGTGGGTATCTATGTGCGCTTATGTGTGATCATAACAAAACTTCAGTTACTACAGTCCTGGATGGAAGAAAAATAAAGGCTATCATGTTACTTGTACTCTAGCTTCTTAAACTGTGGGTTGTGACTGTGTATGAAACTGTGTAACTGAATTGGGGGGTGGGGAGTGGGGAGAGGTGTTCCAAAAATTGTATTCCTGGCAATTGTCTCTGTACATGCAATGGCCTAGAATTAATGAAACATCAATAATGCCATGAATTTGAGGTATTTCTGGAAGTGTTTGTGTTGCATTTCTCCAGTGAAATGTGGTCCCAGGCAGAAAAGTTGAAGAAGGGGGACTGTAGCGATAGTACAGTGGGGAGAGCACTTGTCTTGCATGTGGCTGACCAGGTTCAAGCCCCAGCATTCCTGAACATGGTCCCTGAACCATCACTCTGGCACAGCGCCAGGAGTCAGTCCTGAGCATTGCTGGGTATGGCTTAAAAAAGAAAAAAAGAAAAAAAGTTGAAGAAACCCCAACTATACCAAGCCACAGATTCGTATGGTATCAGAATAGAAAGGCATCCCTATAAATAGGATAGAATTGGAAGTCCAGACATAAGTTCGCATATATTGGTATTTATGATGAAGGACTTCAGACCATAAAATAGAGAAAGAAAAGGCTCTTTAGTAACTGATCTTCAGAACACGGGGCAGCAAAAGACTGAAACTGGATTCCTCACTGTAGCACTGTCGTCCTGTTGTTCATCAATTATCAATTTGTTTGAGCGGGCACCAGTAACATCTCCATTGTGAGACTTGTTACTGTTTTTGGCATATCAAATACACCATGTGCTGGCGTGATACTCTCAGTAGCATCCCTGGCTCTCTAAGAGGGATGGAGGAATCGAACCCATGTCAGCGTGTGCAAGGCAAACGCCCTACCCGCTGTGCTATCACTCCAGTCTGGATTTCTCACTAACAGAAATAAATCCAAAATGAATGGAAGACTCAATTTAAGACCTGAAATTGGAAAGTATGTAGAAGATAACAAAGGGGGAACATTCCTTGCCTTTAGTGTTAAAGGTGAGTCAACCCCAATAAAAGAAATAGAAGTTCAGATAAAGAACTGGGACTATATTAAAGCTTCTGGACAGAAAAAGAATAAAAAGGAACAAAAGACCTGCTGAATAGGGAAGGGTATTTGCTCATCATACACCTAAACTTATTAATATCTAAGCTATAAAGAACCTAGACAGTGTAATAAGAAGCACATAACCCAATAAAGATGGTCATTGATTCAAAGGAACACTTCTCCCAAGACACATGGATGAAAACAGTCTCATCTCCGATTATGGGGAAAATGCACATTAAGACTGCAGAGTTGGGGCTGGAGCGATAGCACAGCAGGGAGGGCGTTTGCCTTGCACGAGGCCGACCTGGGTTCGATCCCCAGCATCCCATAGGGTCCCCTGAGCACGGCCAGGAGTAATTCCTGAGTGCAGAGCTAGGAGTAATCCCTATGCATTGCTGGGTGTGACCCAAAAAAAAGACCACCTGGGGATAGTCACCACTTCTGAGAATGGCTCTCACCCAAAGTGGCAGTAACCGGTGTTGGCGAGAGGGTGGGGGAAAAATGCACTTGGAAACATGCCTTAGTGCAGCCATTTGGGGAAAGTGGACTTCCTCAAACAACAAAAAAGCTCCCACGTGATCCAGAAACCCCACTTTGGGGCACCTACGGGAGACAGAAAATCATTGACACAAAAAGTTGTGCCCACCACATTGTTGCAGAGTCATTTGCAGGAGCTAAAATATTGAGACAGTCACAGTGCCCAAGGGGACATGATTGGACAAAGAAGATACGGCCCTTTCTAGGGTGGCACACTGTTCAGTTATGAGCAATGAAAACTGCCACTCAGGGCCATAGAGTTGGTATAGTGGGCAGGGCATTTGCCTTGCAGGTGCCTTGCTGGAGCCCTGGATGGTTGTCCAGGCACTGCCAAGGAGTAATCCCTGAATACAGAGACGAGTAAGCTCTGAGCACTGCTGGGTATGGCCCTAAAACCAAAACAAAGAACATTTGCCGCTTGCAGCAAAGGGGAGGGAGCTGGAGAGAATTAGAAGAAACAAAATAAGCTTGAAGGAAATAGGCAAGTATTGGGTGAGTTCACCTTTGTATGCAACATAAGGATATGAGATTGATGGACTTGCCGAATAAAGTGTGAAAAGCCTGAATGTTGAGAATCGAGCTGAGGCTACTGGGAAGGAGGTGACAGGGTTGAGCTAAAGTACTGGGGTGTGTAAAATAGTGTTATCGGGTGGAGAGAGAGTACAGTGGGCAAGGCTCTTGCCTTGGCGTATGCTGACTCGAGTTTGGTCCTCAGCATCCCATAGGGTCCCCTGAACACCCCCAGGAGTGTTTCCAGAACACAGTCAGGAGTTACCCCTGAGCATGCCAGGTGTGGCCCCCAAGCAAAATAGTATCAGTTCAATGTCGTTTTCAAGCTACTATTAAATCGGTAGGACATAACACAATAGCTTGTTGGACTTCTTACCTAATAACTGGAAAATGGCTCAGTGGTTTTGGGACCTGGGGTACCCAGAACAAACCCCACAGAGAGACTGTGCGGGAATGTGGACATACATGCTTGCATACGGCCAGCGACCAACTTCATTTACATTTCTGGCATGGCGGATTATCCCCTGAGCATCACTGCGTGTGGCCCCAAAACCAAAAAGGAAAAAGAAAAACTCTCCCGGGAAACGCAGGGTTCTGAGCATTGAGACAGTGAGAGCTGCCGAAATTCTCTGACCAGGGTGCCCACAGTGAGATGTGTTTTTCTCTGCTGACCTCATGTATACCCGTCAGAATGTGAAGTCAAATACAGCTTTCCCACAGACACACTATCAGTCCATCTAGATATCTTCAGTTCTATTTGGGTGCAATTTAAAATGCTAGCCCCGGGCTGGATTGTAGGCACTTGTCTTCTTATGACTATCCCCAGTACCACTTATGGTCCCACGAGCACTGCCCCGGGTGACCCTACCTAAGCGTTGCTGGATGCCCCCTTGGCCCCCAGTAAATGTTAGCTCCAACCTATTAGATTGGTTTTCTTTTCTTTTCTTTTCTTTTCTTTTCTTTTCTTTTCTTTTCTTTTCTTTTCTTTTCTTTTCTTTTCTTTTCTTTTCTTTTCTTTTCTTTTCTTTTCTTTTCTTTTCTTTTCTTTTCTTTTCTTTTCTTTTCTTTTCTTTTCTTTCTTTCTTTCTTTCTTTCTTTCTTTCTTTCTTTCTTTCTTTCTTTCTTTCTTTCTTTCTTTCTTTCTTTCTTTCTTTCTTTCTTTCTTTCTTTCTTTCTTTCTTTCTTTCTTTCTTTCCTTCCTTCCTTCCTTTCTTCACAGGGGTCACACCCGGCAATGCTCAGGGCTGATTCCTGGCTCTGCACTCAAGAATCACTCCTGGTGGTGCCTGGGGAACCATATGAGGATGCTGGGATTCCATCCCAGGTCAGCCGCATGCAAGGCAAACGCCCTGCCTGCTGTACTATTGCTCCAGCCCCAGGTTTTATTTTCTTTACCTGCTGTTTGGAAAACACCAAGTTCGGTAACCCTTCAGTATGCCTAGTTTCTGGCTTGGTTATAGTTGAGGTTTGACTATACTTATATGTAGGAGGTGAATCTCTGAAATTGTGGGCGAATGAAGCCCAGGACCTCAGCCATGCAAACTGTGTGCTTTACCTCTATTTTTTTTTCTTTTTTGGTCACACCCGTCGATGCACGGGGGTTATTCCTGGCTTTGCACTCAGGAATTACTCCTGGTGGTGCTCATAAGCCCATGGTCATATGGGATGCTGGGAGTCAAACCTGGGTCGGCTGCATGCAAGGCAAACGCCCTACCTGCTGTACTATCACTCCAGCCCTGTGTTCTACTTCTAAACTTAAAAGATCTTTTTAAAAGAATTCCCTAGAAGGGTCTTTTTACAAGCAGAGAAATATGATTGAACTTGAGTAAGTTTGGTTTTGGGTGATGGTTTAAGCATTTTTTACCATTTTAACATAGGAAATAGTCTTGACACATTTTTTTTTGTGTGTGTGTGTCATACCCGGTGATGCTCAGGGCTTATACTCAGGAATGACTCCTGGTGGTGCTCGGGGACCCTATGGGATGCCGGGGATCGAACCTGGGTTGGCTGTGTGCAAGGCAAACACTCTACCCACTGAACTGTAGCTCCGGCCCTACGTCTTGACACTCTTAACTGAAGGTGGTTCAGATAATGTAGAAATCAGGGAAGGAATCACTCATTTGACCTATGAGCATAATTAACGGCAAACTCTGAGGACGGTTGCCTTTAGGAGTATTTCACTTCTTCCCCACCAGCAGGAACTGTGTTCCCTATTGTGGGGGGCACCTCCATGCTCGCCCCACCCTGGCCCTGCTGCCTGGCCTCCCGAATACAAGTTGAAGGAGCTCTTGGGGGGTTCTGCAGGCCGGGACCTTCCAGGGGAAGGTGCCAATGGGGTCATTTGCCGTTTGTTACCTTGTTAACCTTCTCCCTGGGAGAAGCTCCAGGTCTCTCTGGGGGGGTGCCTCGAGAGGACTTGTTGATTGTTGATTCCATTGGGGTTTTGGTGATTAAAAACAAAAAAGCTAGCCACTTACAGTTTCCTTGGCAGGGGCAGTGGGAGGGGGCTGGACGCGAAAGGATTGCAACACCTGCTCCTTTGATTTTAAAAAAACAGGGATTTTTGGTTTGGGGGCCACACTCAGTGACACTCAGGTCTGACTCCTGATTCTGCATTCCGGAATTACTCCTGGTGGTGCTCGGGGAGTTTATGGGAGGTGGGGGATTGACCCTCGGGTCAGCCAGCCGGTGTGCAAGGCAAACACCCTCCCTGCTGTGCTATCCCTCCAGCCCCAGCACCTGGCCTCTTCAGAGGCGAGACTTAGGACCAGGGCCTTGGTGAAGGTGGCAGGGCACTAAAGCGTGCCAGGCCAAGACTGGAGAGAGAAGACAGCATGTAGGATAGTTGCCAATGCACGCTGCCAACCCAGGTTCGAACCCCGGCATCCCATAGGGTCCCCCGAGCACCATCAGGAATGATTCCTGAGTGCAGAGCCAGGAGTCAGCCCTGAGCAGTGGCCCAAGAACAAAAGTAAAAAAGACTGCTGGGCCTGCAAGCACCACACCTAAGGAGGGAGGGGGAGGCTCCTTGTGCAGGCGGTCCCAGCCTGATGGGTGTGGGACACCCTCGAACCCCACGCTAGATGTGTGAGCCCCGCCATCACGACAGCCCCCACATTAAGCAGTGATGAAAGGAAGAGGAAGCAGTGGGGGAGGGGGTGTCAAAACACTGTCTGCACACACCTATTTCAGACGTGCAGACGGCTCACGTTTTAAAGGTCGACATAGGCCAGTGGGTGAAGATTTGCGGCTGCAGAACGCAATACCTGCTCTTGTGCCTGTTTGCCCCTAAGAACTGGATTCTGACACTCGCCAAGTGGGACACTGTCTCAGCCGACAGCCTGAGCACCCGGCGTGGGGATGGGCTTAGGGCCACCAGGAGGCCGGGAGCATCAGGTCCGCTCACAGCCCCATCAGAGAGGACCATGTCAGTCTGAGCAGGGGCGTGAAAAGGGCCGGGGGTCTGCCGAGGGGGAGCAGTGACCCACGCCAGGAGCCCTCAAGGCCGTTTAGAACTACTGAGGCAGGATTGTCCTAACATGGCTGGCTGCCATGATTGTTCCCGAGGCTAGGACAGAGACGAGGGAGTGGAACAGTGCCCTTGGGTAGGGGACCGTCACAGTGACAGGCAGAATAAAACGTTTCTTCCATCTCCTGACCCCGTGCACATAACGCCCAGTGAACACGAAGCTGATTGAGTCTCGTGATCCAAAGGTTTGTCAAGAATTCCGAAAGGGAAATTTGCTGTGAGAAGGTTCCTGGGATTGGCAGGTTCAGAATGTCATTTTCTATCTTGTGTCTCTACCGCAGATAGAGATCAGCATTACCCAGAATCCTCTGTGGCAGGACGACTTTATACTCTTATTTTTCACTACTTCAGACGTTCGAGTTACTGAGAATTCAGTTTTTATTTATGTGGGCTACATCTAGTAGTATTTGTTAGAACTTAAAAGCGTTTATATAAAGCTATTTATATTAGATATTCCATCATTTATTTATTTCTGGTTTGGGGATCACACTCAGTGATGCTCGGGGGTTACTCCTGACTCTGCATTCAGCAGTTACTCCTGGTGGTGCTCAGGGACCATACGGGATGCCAGGGATCCAATCCGGGTCAGCCACATGCAAGACAAATGCCCTGTCCATTGTCCTGTCTCTCCTGCCCCAAGACATAGAATGTCTTAATATACTGTGGAAATTGTTTGGCTCTCCGGGGTTGGGGTGGAAAGATTGGGGCCAGACCCAGTGGTGCTCACGGGCTAGACCTGGCGCTATTCAGGGGGCCACAGGTGGTACTGGGGATCGAGTCTCCTGCATGAAGGCCAAATGTCCTAACCTCCCAAAGTATATGTTTTAACTTCAAAGATACCCCCACTGCATATATATTTCAGTAATTCCTTCTCAGACCAGCATAGGTGCTAAATTCAGAGTAGAAAAAGATCTTACGCATATCTAGTATAATCACTTTGGTGACTCTCTTTCTTTTCCTTTCTTTCCTTTTTTTTTTTTCTTTTTGGGTCACACCCAGCGATGCTCAGGGGTTACTCCTGGCTTTGCACTCAGGGATTGCTCCTGGCAGTGCTTGGGGACCATATGGGATGCCGGGGATCAAACCCGGGTCGACCACGTGCAAGGCAAACGCCCTCCCCGCTGTGCTGTCGCTCCGGCCCCTCTTTCCTTTTTTTTTCTTCGGCCACACCTGGTGGTGCTCAGGGATCACCCCTGGTGGGGGTTGGGGGATCCTCTGGGCTGCCGAGAATCGAACCCTGGCCGGCCGCATGCAAGGCGAGTGCCCTCCCTGCTGTACTATCACTCGGACCCTGACTTTTGTGACTATTTCTGGCTTATGCAACTGCATGACAGGGACTTAATGCCTCCTGTTTGGGAGAACAGTGAGCTGGCGTTTGGAAATTGAATTGGAAATTCATCTTTGGGGAACCAGCAGTTTGATCCGTGGGTTAGGACCTCAAATCGGCTCCAGACTGGAGTGTTGGCAGCTGTTGGCACCTGGACGGTGCTTGAAGCCCTGGGCATGGCTGAGGCCCTCCAGGGCGGGTCGGGTGTCGTGGCAGGGCCCTCAGTCAGCACTTTTGAGCCTCCAGATTCCAGAGCGAGAACAGCTCTGTGTCAGGAAAACCCCAGAGGAGTGGAACGCCCAAGTGTAGACGGGTGAGGTGAGGGGAAGGAGCGTTTCAGGAGTGAGAGATGCTGACAAAATGCTCACCAGGGTTGGGGACTCGGTGGTTTTAGGGAGAACTTTATGGGTCACACCTGGCGATGCTCAGGGGTTACTCCTGGCTCTGCACTCAGGAATCGAACCCGGGCCAGCTGTGTGCATGGCAGCACCCTCCCCACTGTGCTATCACCCTAGCCCCAAGAAGACTTGATGAAGAGTAAATCTCACAGGAGGAAACTCTCGGAAATGCGGAGAGACTCCAGAGACACAGGGGAGGAATTAGCGTTGGTCTAAGTTTCATGAGAAGCCGGTGATGGGGAGATTTGAACCAAGAAGGATTTTTTGAGTCCTCTTCCTCTTATGCTGCTGTCCAGTTCTGGTCTCGCTCGATAAACACTTAGCCTGAATCCAAAATGAAATTTCCAGTTTGTTGGCCGTGTTCTGTTTTCTATGAGATGTTGTCACTTCTTTTGTGAGGTAAATACTTGGGAAGTAAAGCCCTGTTTTGGTTTGGGGCCACATCTGGGGGTGCTTGGGTACCACTCTTGGCTCTGTGCTCTGGGGTACTGTGCAGTGCTGGGGATCAGCCCAGCTTCCTGGATGCAAAGCTTGGAGGACCATATGGGGTATCAGGGATCAAACCTAGGTCATCGGTGTGCACAGGAAGTGTTGTATCTGCCATACTATCTCTCCAGCCCCTTTCTTTCCATCATTTAAACGGGATTCTTTTATGTCACCTGTTACAACTGTAGTGAAATTGTGCTTTCACTTTCTACTGGCAAGTTAGGGTCATCTTTTGCAAAATTTGGAAGTTGATTGTGTTTTCCGTAATGCAGATGGGGTTCAAATGCAGTTACTCTCGTCTTTAAGAAGCTTAGAGGAGACCCAGCGCAATAAAATGATCTAGATTTTTATCATTGGTTTCTGGACAAACAACGTGAGAGCATCTGAGAGAAGTGGAAGTGGCCAGCTTTGATCCTTGGAAAGTACAGATGCGGGCTGGAGCGATATGACAGTGGGGAGGGCGTTTGCCTGGCATGTGACTGACCTGGGTTCGATCCCCGGCATCCCATAGGGTCCCCCGAACAACGCCAGGAGTGATTCCTGAGTGCAGAGCCAGGAGTCAGCCCTGAGCATCTCTGGGTGTGACCCCAAAAGCCAAACAGACAAACAAAGCGCAAATGGCAGAGCCCTGCCTGATTTTGTCCCTCCCTTCCTGCTTGTCTCACTGTTTCCCCTCCAGCCCTCAGGGCCTTCTGTTTTCTGAAACTCCTTCGTCATCATGTCTTCATTGGGAGGCCATGACTCGTTATTGCTTCGTTGCCTGAGGTACCTGTCCGGACTTAGCTCACTCCTTCTTCTTTTTTTTTTTTTTGCTTTTTGGGTCACACCCGGCGATGCTCAGAGGTTACTCCTGGCTCTGTACTCAGGAATTACTAATTACTCCTGGCAGTACTCGGGGGACCATATGGGATGCTGGGAATCAGACCCGGGTCGGCCGCATGCAAGGCAAACGCCCTACCTGCTGTGCTATTGTGCCAGCCCCACTTAGCTCACTCCTTTAGGTCGTAGACGAAATGACTCCCTGTCTCCCTCGCAGGTGACCGAGTTCATGTGTTGTGTGCCGCTTTTCCCCACCTGCCTCCATGCCGTTCGTCAGACGTGTTGATTGTTAAGCCTCTGAGCCAGCCCCCTGACTCCCTGGGCGTGGAGACTGCTCTGGTCACACCCGTGCCTACTGCTCAGCGTGGCTCATTCCGTCTCCCTGCTGGGCACCCGGCAAATACTTGTTAGATGAGTAGATGGCATGTGTCAGGGAGAAAAAAGGCTTCGTGGGAGCATGGAAGAATACAGAACGATGTGGCAAGGAGGGAACCGAAAGGCGTTCCTGTCGAGGGGTGCGAGGAAGCCCTTTCCTTTGGGGTGTGCTCGATTGTGGCTTGTGACTCCAAGACGCTTTCTCCAAAGGAGCCAAAGGAACCACAGTGCCACGTCCCCTAGCTCTGCCGTTACATCCTCAGGAGTCCCAGTGCCCGAATGTCTGTCTTCACCAGCACTGACTAGCGTCTGTCTCAGGGCTTTATTTCCCAAGGGAAAATGCAGGTGCTGGGGCTGGAGCGAGAGCACAGCGGGGAGGGCGTTTGCCTTGCGCGTGGCCGACCCGGGTTTGATTCCCAGCATCCCATAGGGTCCCCCGAGCACTGCCAGGAGTGATTCCTGAGTGCAGAGCCAGGAGGAACCCCTGAGTATCGCTGGGTGGGACCCAAAAGGAAAAAAATGTGTGGGTGTTGGACCATCAGAAACTAGGAAAGGGGACGTACAGCTTTCAGAGCTGGCGGTTCTGGCCCTGTTCAGTGACCTGGCGGTGTGATTTCTTGCAGGTAAAGTGGCAAGATGACGAGCAGCAAGTCAAAAGAGGTGCCTTTGCCCAGCGCACGCAGCGTGCAGAGTAAGGAGGCCGCTCAAGGTAGGGCTCGCTTCCAATTGCTCACCTTCAGTCCCGGGGTTATCTGGCGCCCCGGTGGTATGTTCTAGGCTGATTAGTGTAAGGAAACGGCATATGCTTATTTCTAAAAACGGGATAAGTAATATTTCGAGGGCTGGAGAAATGGTCCAGGGGTTCCGGTCCATGCCTTGCTCACGACTCACCCCGCTTTGGTCCCCGCCATCACGTGTGGGGTGTGGGCCCCTCGGCACTGCCAGGAGGAAGCCCTGAGCACTATGTGGGTGTGGCCCAAAACCGAAAGAAGGAAAACATGTTTAATTATTTTTGGAGGGTCACACCCTCTGCACTCAGGAATTATTCCGGGCGAAGCCGGGGGGACTACGTCTGATGCCAGGGATCGAACCCATGTGGCCGAATGCGGGGCAGATGCCCGACTCGCTGTACCCGCTCAGGCCCCAACATGTTTAACTTTGATTTGAAACGCAGCTAGTGTCTTCCCTTCGTGGGCAGCCTGTGGCAGGAGGGAGGGGGCCCAGGGCTGGCTCAGTGGCACGTCCCTGTGTCACAGCCCAGTGCCCACGTGTGCGTGTGATTCGGGTGGCTCTCCCGACCTCTGGGCATCTCTGGTGCTGGAACAGGAGTCCGTGACCTGCAGACGCTGCTGCCAAGCCTGTGCCAGAATAGCTGCGGGAAGGGGCGGCCCCTGTAAATGCCACGCTCAGTGTGTGGTGCCCAGTCATTGCCGCAGAGGTGACCGTCAGGGGCACGGGGGTGGGGGAGTGGACTAAAGGATCCTGGGATGTTGTCAGAAGACGCTGCTGGGGCCAGGGGGAGCACTGAGCAGCAGAGCAAGTGTGTGAATGTGTAAGACCCTGGCTTTGACCCACTAAATACGGAAAAGGAAACAAGTTTTTGAAATTTTCACACAATTGGAAACTGATTTTTTTTTAATTGAATCACTGTGAGATACACAGTTCGAGTTATTCACGATTGGATTTCAGTACTGTAGTGCTCCAATACCTGTCCCTTCACCAGTGCACATTTCCCACCACCAAGTCCCCAATTTTCCTCCCGCTACCCCCTGCCCCCCGCCTGTCTATGGAAGATGGTTTTCTTCTCTCTCCCCCTCTCTCCCTCCCTCTCTCCCTCCCTCTCTCTCTCCCTCTCTCTCTCCCCCTCTCTTTCTCTCTCTCTCTCCCTTTCTCCCTCTCCCTCTTTCCCTCTCTCTCTCTCTCCCCCTCTACCTCTCCCTCTCTCCCTCTCTCTCTCTCCCTTTCTTCCTCCCCTCCTCTTTCCTCCTCCTCCCCCCCTTTTCCTTTCAGGCATTGTGATGTTTGTGGTACATGTCCTGAAAGATGATTATGTTATAACAGTTAGAAATTTTTTGACTTAAATAGTATGACTCCTAATGAAAAATAGACATATAGGGCACAAATAAATATAAGTGATGCTCTGGCTGAATTCTCATTCTCTTCTCCTCTGAGCCACACTCCTCCCCCTGGCACCCCCACAAACCCCCACTCCCCATGTATTTCTTTTTGGCTAAGGATGTATTGGAGGCGACTTGCCTTCAGGGTCTTTGTCCCTGGAGGCCTGTTAAGGCATGAGAATGCACGTGCGGGAGGTCATTGGCTGTGGGGGTGTCTGGAAATCAAGTCACAGGAGTTTCAGTCTCTCGTGTACGCCCCAGGGGCATTCATGGCTCTACACTCTCCCAGAGGCCTTTTTCTGAGAGATGAGGTCTGTTTCACCCCTGTCTCTGCTGCCAGGTGGGATTCTGGGGTAGTTTTCTCATCTTTTCACCTCGTAATGTCCATACAGTGTAATGCAAAATTTTGCGTTGGTTCAACTCCTTGAAGTAAACTAAGAAGTTACTGGTTGGTGGGAATGTCAGTCCCTCTGCCTTAAGGGGAAATGGGTTTCTTTCTTCTTTTTTTGGGGTGGGTAGGGGCCCCACACTGGTGGTACTCAGGGCTTACTCCTGTCTCTGTGCTCATGGGTCATGCCTGGTGGTGCTCAGGGGACCATATGGGATGCCCTGGATCGAATCTGGGTCAGCCACATGCAAAGCAAGAGTCCTACCCACTGTATTATATTATTGCTCCGGTCCCTGGTCTTGGGGTTATTAGTTTTCTTTTTTTTCCTTTTGGGTTAGATCCAGTGATGCCCAGGGGTCACTCCTGGCTCTGCACTCAGGAATCACTCCTGGTGATGCTCAGGGGACCATATGAGATGCAGGGGATTGGATTGGATTGGACCCAGATCGATTGCATGCAAGGCAAACGCCCTACCTGCTGTGCTATCGCTCTGACCCCTGTTTTTTTAAATATAAGGCTCACCCCTATATTGGAACCCTCAACTTTATGGGGTGGGGGGAAGCATGTTGTGACTCAGTATGACACCTCACTTCCTGAGAGGTGCCTCTGCCCCGTGAAGCATGTCTCAAACGTGTGAGTCCATCTGGGGTCTGTTAAAATGCTGGTGCGGGTCCCTTCAGAGATTCTAATTCAATAAATGTCACTTTCCAGCAGATATAACCTCAACTTGGGATGCACTTTATCAAACCAAGGCTGCTGTAAGTACCTGCAGCTGCTTTCTCTCTCTCATTCCTTTCTAGTATTGCTTTTCCTGTTGTGATTGAATTAGATAGAATTTTTTTATACTGCTTTTTATTTGTATGTGTGGTGGTGCTGCTGCTGGGTTTGCTCTTCTCTGTGCTCAGGACTTACTCCTGGCTCTGTGCTTGGCGGGTGGACTGTGGGAACCGTATAGGGTACCAGGGCTTAAACCTAGGTTGCCCACGTGCAGGCAAACTCTGTCCCCTATCTGCTTTTATTAAAAAATAGGCCACAGCTGACAGTGCTTGAGGATCTTGGGCCTCTCAGTGGTGCTGGGAGTGGGGGGCATTAGGATCATGCCAGAAGTGGTGGGGATTGAACCCGGGGCCTCAGGCCTGCTTGTCATGTGCTCTGCCACTTGAGTGATCTCCCTGAGTTACATCCTAGGCCACTGCCCCATACACAAGAAACTTGTTGTACACATAAAAGACTTTAAAAAGTTGAGGGTCTGGAATAGTCTTACATTTAATGCAGGAGAATTATGTTCTCCTGGACTTTTTCCCATGTAAATTGTGTAACTGTAATGATATGCAGCATATAATGTTGAGGATTGACTACTTCAGAGAACTCAGCTTACCTGTTGATAAAAACAAGCATCAGTTGGTGGTCGGGGAAGTGTATAACGTTGTATTTCAGAAGCATAAAACTGCATACTTTTTATTAAAAATGGATAATCGGTCGATACAAGAAATAGCTCTTGCTATTTTTAGAATCTGTTTTATTTTGTTGACAAAACTGGGGTAACGCTGAATTACCCCAGTAAACGTTCTCATAGCTAAAGTGATAAAGGGAAAAAGGAAATTGCAAGAAAGCATTCCTGAGTTTTCCGCTTTGGAGGAAGGCATAATTTTACAAAATTACGTAGCTCAGTGGTAACTGGGTTATTTACAGAATTAATGTGTTGTTGTGATGGTGTTTGTGCTTTAGCTGAGACACATCGAGAACAAATTGGAAGTAGCCCCGACAAGCACAGCTGTGTTTGATCCTGTCATGGACACCAAGAAATTGCCAGCAAGTGCAACTCGAAAAATCAGTAGGAAAGGTAGGACTGCAGTTGCTTTCAAAGATAACACGTATTAATTGAAAACATTTTTATTAGTTTTATTTCCCGTTTAGTTTTTGTTTGGGATCCACTCCCTGTAGTACTCAGGGCTGACTCCTGGCTCTGCGCTCAGGGATCACTCCTGGTGGGGCTCCACGGACCACATGGGGTGCCGGGGATCGAACCTGGTTGGGCCACTTGCAAGGCAAACCCCCTTCCCCTGTACTATTGCTCTCTGGGCCTCATTTTTCTTTATTTTTCTTCTTGTTTTTGGGGGACTACAGGACTTACTCCTGGCTCTGTGCTCAGGGATCATTCCTGATAGTCTCAGGGAACCATAGAGGAATCAAACCCTGGTGGGCCGCGTGCTAGGCCAGCGCCCTCCCACGGTGCTATTGCTCTGACCCTTTGGTTTTATTTAGTATAGTCCCATTAAGCCCCAGCTTGCTGCTTTCGTCAGACTGTGTTGTCAGAAGCATTTCATTCCTTTTTCTTTTTTTGGTCACACCCGGCAGTGCACAGAGGTCACTCCTGGCTCTGCGGTGCTCGGGGGACCCTATGGGATGCTGGGAATCGAACCTGCATCGGCTGCATGTGAGGCAAACGTCCTCCCCGCTGTGCTATCGCTCCAGCCCGTCATTTCCTTTGCTTTGAGACCGGATGGTCAGGAGGCGGCCAGGCTGCCGTGGCTGTAGATGATGCTCCGCCTGCTTTAGCAGCGACTCGTGCTGCAGGCACTGCTCACACCTGCTTTTTTATTTAGTGATCAGAATTTAATTTTGAGTCTTTGGAGTTCTCGGGTCCTCCCTCCTTCCCTCTCCCTCCCTCCCCCCTTTCTTTCCTTTCTGCCTTCCTCCCTCCTCTTGTCTGCCTGCCTTCCTGCCTTCATCCCTTTCTCCCTCCCTCCCTACCTCCCTCCCTGCCTTCCTCTCTCCCTTCTTTTCTTCCTTCCTTCCTTTCCTTCCTCCCTCCTCGTGCCTTCCTTCCTTTTCTTCTTTTATTCCTCTCTTCTTCTCTTCCTCCTTTCTCTTTTTTAACTTCACAGTTGGATTATATTACTTTGAAATTTTGTTGGTTTAGTGAGATTCGTATTTTCTGTTGGGGTTTAAAGTTTTAATTGGAATATATTTTATAGACGCTGTCAGACATTGACACGAAACATTTTCTTTTTACTCATCATATACTTAATTCTGTGGTCTTTAAATGGGCCAGCCCTTCCAGATTCAGACTTTTCACCCAAACCTTTTTTCCCTTAAGCCTGTGTGTTTGTTGTTTTTATCTGATACATTTTTTTTTAATTTAAATTTAATTTTTTTTCTTTTTGGGTCACACTCAGCAATGCACAGGGGTTCCTCCTGGCTCTGCACTCAGGAATTACTCCTGGCAGTGCTCAGGGGACCCTATGGGATGCTGAGACTTGAACTCGGGTTGGCCGCATGCAAGGCGAATGCCCTACCAGCTGTGCTATTGCTCCAGCCCCTGATACATATTTTTGAGTGAGAGTCTTTGCCAAGGGGGGATTTTGTATGTAAAATTTTATTTCCCATAGTGTGCTCAGACCGGGGTCTTTCTAGACTGAGGACCTTTCATAACTTAACCTGAACATTTCCTTGTACTGAGAGACGCCAGGAGTGGTAGACGCTTCAGTTGTCTTCTCAGGTGCTAGCGGACGTTGGCGACATGCCGTGTCCTCACAGCTTTCCTTTTCCTCCAGATGGCAGGTACCTGGATGACCCCTGGGGCACTGCTCCAGCCTCCAAAGCTTCCAAGTCGCGGAAAGAGAAATCCCGCAGCCCGCTGAGAGCGACCACACTGGAGAGCAACGTGAGGAAAAGCAACCGCGTGGAGTTCCGCGAGCCTTTGGCGTCCTACAGGTCAGGAGGAGAAAGAAGCCGCCCAGCAGGGCAAACCAGGGGACTCAGAAATGAGCATGACTTGGTTTCCAAGTTTTTCATGACAGTCTGATCCAGTAGAAAAATTTGAGGGCCTGGAGCAGCAGCACAGCGGGGAGGGCGTTGGCCTTGCATGAAGCTGATCTGGGTTCAATCCCCGGCACCCCATAGGGTCTCCCGAGCACTGCCAGGAGTAATTACTGATTTGCAGAACCAGGAAAAAAAAAAAACCAAAAAGGTTTTCTCTTTTTTGGGGTGGGATGTATTCAGGGGTGCTCAGTGACTATTCCTGGCTCTCAGAAGTAGTGGTGCTCAGGCTACCAGATTGATAAATTTGAACCAGGGTCAGCGGGCTACCAGGCAAATACCTTAACCCCAGACTCTCTGACTCAAGATTGACTTTGTACCCTTTTTGTTGTTGTTCAGGTATTTGGGAAGGAAGAAGCTGTAGTAGTGTTTACCCCAGTGTGCCACCATCGTGATAACACAATATGTGTCCTGCATGACTTATTCCCACTCTAGAAGTGCGGCTTTCTTTCCTTATGTCTCAGGTTAAAAGCCTTCTGCATCATGATTTCTGTATAGCTTAATTCTTTTCCTTTCATTTATTTATTTATTTACTTGCAGTACCATTAGTTACCCAAAATTTATTATTGAAAATATAATTTGGTTTTTATTTTCCTTTATTGTCAGTGATCCCTTTCAGGAACTTAGTACAATGTTCAAGACTGATGCTTACATGCTTATAATAGGAATCATACAAAATGCTTTGCATTTTTTCCCCCTTTTTTATGCTTTTTGGATCATACCTGGTGATGCTCAGGGTTATTCCTGGCTCTGCACTCAGGAATTACTCCTGGTGTTCTGGGGACCCTGTGGGATGCCGGGGATCAAACATGGGTTGGCTGTGTGCAAGGCAAATGCCCTCCCCCTGTCCTGTGGTTCTAGCCCCAGACACCTGCTGTTTCTATCCCCCTTCTCTCCTCCAGTCTCTGTGACTGTCTTGTGTGTTGCCAGAATACCCAATCTCTTACTCTGCAGCAGCATTTTCCTGTTGTATAATTTTGATTCTGGTTACATCACATTATTTTATGTTGGGCTCTGAATTTGTCTTAAGGCATTCGCTTTACATGTGTGCCATTCACTGTGTATTCCATTAATATTGCTCCCACATCTTATTGCAGAAAGTTAGTTCCGGAAGATTAAAACACTGTATCGTGAACCTCCTGATTTGTTATTTATGATGCAGTGCATATTTCATGAGTCTCTGTGAAATTACTTTTGGGGGAGCAGATGTCAGTTGATCTTCCCATTTTAAGACTGAAACTGGATATAGAACCGACTGTTTTATGCCTTATTTTTTTCATACATCTGCTAATTTTAGACCTGAATTATTTAATTAGAATTAAACATGAGAGTAAAATTGGGGGCCGGAGCAATAGTTCAGAGGGTAGAGCACTCCCTTGCACGAGGCCGATGTGGGTTCAGTCCCCAGTACCACATATGGTCCCTGAGCCCCGCCAGGAGTGATCCTTGAGCACAGAGCCAGGAGTAAGCCCTGAGCATCGCCCAGTGTGGCCCTAAAGCCTAAGAGTAAAACAAAACCCAAAGTCAGAGGGGACTCCAGTCCTCTGGGTGATCCCCCTGGTCACTGATGTTTTCTTTATGATCCTGGATTTTCTTTATCTTCATTAACCTCCTAAAGTACCACTTTTCCTGAAATGCAGCCTAATGAAGTGTAAAATAGTCTGTGAAGTAAGATCTTGGGGGGGGTGGTTGGGTCACACCCAGCGATACTCAGGTAACGCAGTGCTCATGGGACAATATGGGATGCCAGGATTGAACCCTGGTCGACTGCGTGCAAGGCAAACTCCCTGATTTACCATTGCTCCAGCCCCTAGATTTTTTGTATATTATCTTTCCTCACTTTATTTCTTCTCCTGGTCTTTTTCGTTGTTTGGCGCACTATTTAGAAGTTACAAGACATGCCATACCGTTTTGTCCCTAAGACTTCATAGAGGAGAGAAAAATATATTTTGGTGATGGGTCCAAACTCATACTGTATTCCCATTTTCTGGAATTTTTAAGTTCACCTCTAAAATCTTCTGTATGTTTCTAACTTTATGGTATGTGCATTATGGTTTAGATTATTCAGTATGTAGCTTAATAGAAGGGGCATTGAAAAAAAAGAAAAAACAGAAGGGGCATTGAACACTGAGTTTCATTATTAGTTGAGTGTGATTATTGGTTATTTGATTATTTTTCAGCGACTGGAATTTGCAGGCTTTAGGGTTCCCTGAGTATTCTCCACTCAGTTTGGTTTGCGGACGGTTTCAGCGTAGCGGCTGACCGTACTGTCCATTTCAAGCTTCTCATTTCGCAAACAGGGAAATCCACGGCCCGCCCTCCAGCGGGAGCCCCAACCCGGTGGAGCTCAAGCACGGCTGCTGTGTGGGCGCGTGCAAGGACGTGGGCGAGGCCGGGCACCGGGCGCGCGGCAGCCGGGAGGAGTGGCCGGGCCGCGGCTGCGACGTGGACAGCGCCCACCCGTCCGTCCTCCACGATACCGTCATTCACTTCCTGAACGATCGGCCGGCGATCGCGGCCCTGCAGAACCCGGAGGGCGCCACCGGCCTGGCCGCTCTCACGCGGGCGGAGGAAGACGGCCCCGCCAGGGCCCTGGGGAGCGAGAACGGCGCCAAGGCCGCGGGCTGCAACGGGGTCCCCGACGCTGAGTCGAAAGGGCAGCGGCTGGCGGACTCGTCCCCCTCCTCCACCAGCACGGCCAGCTCCCAGAGGCTGGAGCTCCTGAAGCGGCGCCAGCATGACGTCAAGCTGGAGCGACTCAAGGAGAGGATCCGGAAGCAGTGGGAGCATTCGGAGGGAGTCGGCGGGCAGGGCCTGAACCTGCGCCGCCTGGACCACCCGGTGATGCTGGTCAACGTGGACAGCTCTGTGACCGCCAAGGTTCGGAAGGTGGCCACGGCGCCCCCGGCTCCAATATACCGAGGTGGGTGACGTGCTCGTCTCCTTCTCCACCCCTCGGTCTTCCCAGGATTGTGTTGGGGGGTGGAGGGTGGGAGGGTTGTGACTCTAAAGTCAGAGACATAAGAAACTAATTATGTGTGCGTGCGTGCGTGTGTGTGTGTGTGTGTGTGTGTTGAAGAGGTAAGTTCTTAGATGTCGCTGAAGAGTGTGACCCACCCACCCCCAAATAAAGAAGAAACCTGTATATATTATATATTACATGTGTGTGTGAGTGTTAGTATATCCATAGGGCAGAATATTATTGCACAATAAAAATAAATTCAGGGGGCTGGAGCGATAGCACAGCGGGTAGGGCCTTTGCCTTGCACGTGGCCAACATGGGTTCGATTCCCAGCATCCCATAGGGTCCCCTGAGCACCGCCAGGAGTGATTCTTGAGTGCAGAGCCAGGAGTAACCCTTGTGCATCGCCAGGTGTGACCCAAAAAGCAGAAAAATAAATAAACAAACAAACAAATAAATAAATGCAACCTGATACCTGTGTCAGGGCAAATAGACTTTGAAAAACATGCACAGTGTAAGAAACCAGTCCCAGGGCTGGAGCGATAGCACAGCGGGGAGGGCGTTTGCCCTGCACACGGCCGACGGCCGACCCAGGTTCAGTCCTTGGCATCCCATAGTGTCCCCCGAGCATCGCCAGGAGTAACCCCTGTGCATTGCCGGGTATGACCCAAAAAGCAAAAAAAAATAAGAAGAAGCCAGTCCCAGGTGACAATAGATCCCATCTATTTAGTGTCTAGAGCAGGAACGACCTTGGGGACAGAAACTAGGTGGTTGCTGGGGAGAGCAGAGCAGTGTGGGCACACCCTATTGAGGCAACACGCAGAGGTCACTGCTGGCTCTGCACTCAGGAGTCACCTATGGGATGCCAGAGATCGAACCTGGGTCGGACTCATGCAGGACAAATACCCTACCCGCTGTACTGTTGTTCTGGCCCCAGCTGTTGGACATTTTTTTTTTCTTGGCTTTTTGAGTCACACCAGCAATGCTCAGGGGTCCCTCCTGGCTCTGCACTCAGGAATTACTCCTGGCGGTGCTCGGGGGACCCTATGGGATGCTGGGAATCGAACCCGGGTTGGTCACGTGCAAGGCAGACTCCCTCCTCGCTGTGCTGTTGCTCCAGCCCAACAGTGACTTTCATGCTCTGTTCATTCCTTCTCGAGAGAGGCCTGTCCTAGACTTCATAGTAAGATCCGCTCTGTGTGATGGTTCACCACGCAGGGTTCAATACTTCAGAGACCAAGATCCGGACGCCCGATGGGAAGGTGTGGCAGGAGGCCGAGTTCCAGAGCCTGAGCCGAGAGCTGTGTCGGGACCTGGCGCGGCACCTGGCAGGTGGGAGCCCCCACGGGCCCCGAGCGGTCCCTCCTGCGCGGTCTGCTTCCGCTCTGGAGGCAGGATTGTCGCCCAGCGGAGGCGGGTCTCCTGTCCTGGCGGGGAGCTTCTTACTAACGGGGTGGAGTGAGCTTTCCCTTCCTGAGCCTCCAGGGCTAGATGAGACAGAAATGAGGTGGCCCGTCTGTTGCACGGAACATAGCAGCGACTCCCGGTTTACTTCCATTCCACTTCTGCAATCTTTATGTATTTAGTTTTAAATTAGTTTTAAATCTAATTCTTTTTTTTGGGGGGGGGGGAGGGTGTTTGGGCCATACCTGGCGATGCTCTCGGCTGATTCCTGGCTCTGCGCTCAGGAATCACTCCTGGTGGTGCTCTGGGGACCGTATGGAACACTGGGGGTTGAACCAGGGTGGGCTGCATGCAAGGCAAGTGCCTCTGCTGCACTATCTCTCCTGCCCGTTTCTGCAATCTTGAAAATGGGTAGGAAGGAAGGAGGAAGGAAGAAATGGTCAGTAGTGGTACAGGCGTTATGAGGACAGAAAGAAAGATGCATGTTCTTCGTATAGGAAGGGCATGTCGGGTAAGGGCGTCTCCGTCTGACTTTGCACTTTTTATTCGGTGATGCTCAGGGCTGACTCCTGGCTCTGCACTGGGGAATCACTCCTGGCAGTGCTCGGGGGACCCAATAGGATGCTGGGGATCGAACACAGGTCAGCCACATGCAAGGCAAACGCCCTCCTCGCTGTGCTATCGCTCTGGCCCTCCTGACCCTGCCTTTTAAGCTCTTGACAGTAACCCTCTTTCCTCCCATAGAGAGGCTATGAATAAATCCTCTGGCATTGGATTTTTCATGCTACTTTGTTGTAATAATATATTCAGAATTTTTTTTCTTCATGTGGAAAGAAGGCTGATACCCTAGTTGAAGCAAAGGTTTTGGAATTGGCAATTTTGGAATCAGCTTATAAGGTTCAGGTTCCAGCTGTGCCTGTTGCCTGTGAGGGTGGCGCCTCCTCTTGCTTCCCCTGTCTGTGAAACAGGGATCGTCGGCTCTGTCGAGACTGGCAGATCTGTACGTCAGGATTCCTGCAGGTGTCTGCTGTGTGGCTTTGGTCTCATCTTCGTCACGGGCTAGGCACAGCCTGTCTCCTTGTGTGCCCATTTCCATTTGTTCTTGTGGATTTAAGGCTTTTCTTTCCCGGCTTATCAGTGACTTGTCCCTCCCACACACTGTTTGACCAGATTGTTCCCTCAGCCATCCCATAAGAAGCTCCATTTTCATTTTATTTTATCTGCTGCTTGGGTCTACACCTGGTGGTGCTGGGGGTTTGGTCTAGCTCAGTGCTCAGGGGTGCTTCTGGCAGTACTCAGGGTACCATGTGGTTTGGGGGTTGAACCCGGGCCTCCTGCATGCAGAGGTGTGCTCCAGCTTGCTGTGCTATAGCTCCAGCCCCCGGAAACTCTCTCCCCCTTTTCGGCTCTGCCCCATTTCTGTTCTCACCGCAAAGCCTGAGGAAGTCGCAGTACGCGTGTCATCTTCTGCTTTCTCCCT
The DNA here is from genome assembly GCF_027595985.1 of Sorex araneus. NCBI lineage: Eukaryota > Metazoa > Chordata > Mammalia > Eulipotyphla > Soricidae > Sorex > Sorex araneus. The sequence continues at coordinate 165,624,594 of NC_073313.1, forward strand.
TCTGGAATCGCTTCTGAACTGTTCTGCCCTGTGGACTGTGGACCTGGGCGCAGCACTGTCGCTCCCTGCCCCATCCTGCCCCTACCCGCTCTGCTCCCAGCTGTCTTCCTTGCCCTCTCTCGCCACGTTGCATGTGGGCAGGCCCTTCCTGGAAACTCCTTTTGGCGTGGAGGATACTGTCAGTGTCGTTTCCGCCTTTCCGTTTGCTTCCCCCTTGCCCAACTACCTGGGTCTCTGGGTGTCGGCGTGCTGGGGCGCAGGACTTGGCTCCGTCTTTCTTCCCTCCTCTTCTGGCCCTGCTTGCCTCACATTGCTCACATGTTGTTTTCTTTTTTACCTCCTCTTCTTCCCTTCCCTTCCTTCTCCTTTCTCATCTTCGTCCATTAAAAAAAAAAATCTACTTTTGGGACTTTATTCTGGTGCTAATAAATGGTTCCCAGATTTATGTGCTTGACTCACAGATCTTTGAACTCAGGTTTTTTTGGTTTTGTTTTGTTTTTGGTGGTGTCAGGAATTGAACCCAGGGCCCACACATCCCAGGCAAATGCTCCACTGGTGAACCGTGTTGGGCCAGAGGTCTGATTCATGGACAGCAGCTAACTCCCTCCCCCCAACCCCGACTTGTATGTCTGAGAGGTTCATCACGCCATTTTCATGTGCTCAAATAGAACTAAAGAAATAGGATCATCTTGTGCCCCTTAACCCTTCTCCTCTGCCTGTCTCTGTATCAGGAGATCTTACCCTTCCCAGGACCCAGGTCTCAAGTCACTCTTGACTCTTTCCTCTGTCTCTCACCTGCTTCGTTGAATCTAACACTGTCTGTAGTCTCAAACACAGCATAGTGGGGAGGGCGTTTGCCTTACTCGTGGCCAACCTGGGTTTGATCCCTGGCATCCTTTAGGGTCCCCGGTGCACCACTATGAGTGATTCCTGAGTGCAGAGCCAGGAGCAACCCCCGACCCCAAAAAACCAAACCCAATAAATAAAATGCAGCCAGTTTCTCTACCTCTCACTCCCCCTGGAATCTTGCCACCTGCCTGGATTCTGCCGCTGCCTGCTGACTGGTCTCCCGGGCCTTCCCTCTTCACGAGCCTGCACTTCCCAGTGACAAAAGTTGTGTTTCTAGAATGGAAACTTAGATCCTGTAACTTCTCCGATCGAAATGCTCCCCATTTTTGTCTTCTCTTGAGTAAAAGCTGAGTTTCTGCGCCCCTGGTCTCCCAGCCAGCTCTTGCGTCCTCATTCCCATTGCTCTTCTCTCCCTGCCACCCCCTGACTGTTCCTTAGACATGACGGATGCGCAGGCCACAGGCCCTTGACTCCTGCTCAAGTCTGCTTTGCCAGAATATGGTGCTTGAGATGTTCTTGATTTCCTGATTTGTTTATTTCATTGGGGTGATGCCCAGCAGTGCTCAGGGGCTATCCCTGGCTCGTGTGATCCTGGCGGTGCCCAGGGGACTGTATGCAGTGCCAGAGATTCAAACTAGGCTGGCCACGTGCAAGGCAAGTGAGTGCCTTACCTCCTGCACCGTGTCCAGCCTCCTGGGATATGCTGAAAAGCACATTTATCTGGCTCTGTGACTGAGGGGAATTTTCACTCCTGTGTGTGGTCAGTGTATGCCCCCAGATTGGAATTTTAAAAATCAGTACTAATCTGTATGTGAACTATCTCAACATTGTACTAGCACTAAAGGGCCTAGTGTAGGAATCTATTATTAACTGTTTCTGGGTTTTTTGTTGTTGTTGTTGTTGTTGTTTTGCTTCTTATGTCACCCCCAGCAATGCTTAGGGGTGACTCTGCACTCAGGAGTTATTCTTGGCAGTGTTCAGGGGATCCTATGGGATGCCAGGGATTGAACCAGGGGATTGAACCCTGGCTGATCACATGCAATGCAAACTTCTGCCTGCTGTCTTATCGCTCTGGCCCTTATTGACTGTTTCTTTTTTTTTTTTTTTTTGCTTTTTTTGGGTCACACCCAGTGATGCTCAGGGGTTACTCCTGGCTTTGCACTCAGGAATTACTCCTGGCGGTGCTTGGGGGACCATATGGGATGCCGGGGATCGAACCCGGGTCTGCCGCGTGCAAGGCAAACGCCCTACCCTCTGTGCTATAGCTCCGGCCCCTTTATTGACTGTTTCTTAAGGTTTATTTTAACAGCTCACAGATACTAAGTTATGTAGGCATTTTTAGATGGACCAGTAATTTCTGAAACTGGATATCTCCAAGATTCTACAAATAGGGTCATCCTGGTTTTCCTATAGCATTTCATCAGATCAGTGAAAATAAGGTAGAATTCTTAAAGGCTTTCAGAAAACAGGAACAGTGGGAACCCAATCTTCAGCTCTTTCTAAGTCAGGGGCAATATTTGACCGTGTCACGCGAGAAGGGACAGTGGCAGCGTGCAGGTGAGAGAAAGCTTCTCAGCGGAGACTTCTCTTCCCACTGCCCGACACAGATTCCGCAACCTGGGGGACGGTGTCGCGGGCAAGTGGGAATCATTCTAGATATGTGATAGTTGATCTTGCTTTTCAGATGATGTCTCTGTGAAAGACAAGCCTGCTGAGAGGAACAAGGAGAAGAAAATTGTCAAGCCGGTCCGGAAAGTCCAGAAGGTTGCGCAGTTTTCGAGTTCGGAATGCAGAGCAGGTCAGTCCCTTCGGCACCCCCGCCCAAACGCTGTGGCATCAGCATGCTCTGTGGTGTTCGCTCCCCAGGAGCCTTCTGGCGGGGCACACACGGCTCCACTGCCCTAAAATTCTTCCATTTGCGTGTATTTTTCTGAACGTATTATTGATGTCGAAGAAACTCCACATACCTAGAATATACGTGGTAAGTTTTCATGTCTGTTTATACCATGCATGCACTGTGATGGCAAACTTCATTATCACCCTCCAAATTATTCCTTATTTTTATTTTCTTTTTGGGTCACACCCGACGATGCTCAGGGGTTTCTCCTGGCTCTGCACTCAGGAATCACTCCTGGCAGTGCTCAGGGGACCCTATGGGATGCTGGGGATTGAACCCGGGTCAGTGCCTTGTGCAAAGCAAATGCCCTCCCCGCTGTGCTTTTGTACCAAGTCCAACTCTTGGAGTGCTCCCCCTTCCCCCTCACCCTCCCCACCTCCTGTGGCCCAGATCGGTGTTTCACCAGGTGCTTTGTTTTTATGGGCACAGACTAGTCAATAGGAGGGCTTTAAAATTTCATCACATCTGCTATTAACTATAGAAGTCATAATAGAAGGATCCTATTTACGTACAAATACATTAAAATTTCACAGTAGTGTAACTTTCCTGAGTGTGACAGAGTATTTCTTTCTTGAGTGATATGATGCAAAACTGGTGTCAGAGCTGGATGTTGAAATGAAGTGCCAAGCAGCTGTTCCTTAGCAATTCTGACCTTGAGTAAAGGTCAAAACTCCTCCAGTTTTGTGGTAGTGTGCCTTGGCCACACTCTGGCAGTAACTTACGAGTGTTGTCAAGTGTGCCCAGGCTATAATAAAACTTCATCTATGGTAAAAGTCTGCTTTACTGCCAACGATGCATGAAGCTACCCCAGAAAACCACAATTTAGAAATAACTGTGTGGCATATTCGGAGGCCATCTTTTATAAATATTTGCCCAATATATACATGGTTGCTTGCTTTTAGCTGAGAAAATTAGGCTAGGATTGTAAAGATGCCTATTCCCTTATAATGCTTAAGAACATAAAAGTTTGAGACCTAAAACCTTTAAAAGTATTTTAAGAGAAAGGACCAGAGAGATAGTCTGGGGGTCAAGGGACTTACCTTGCATACATCTGACCCAGGTCCGGTCCTGGACACTGCAGATGGACCCCCCCCAAGCCCCACCATGAATAATCCATGAACACAGAGCCAGGAGTAAGTCCTGAGTACTGCCAGGTGTGGACCCAAACCAGAAAACCAAATCAAAACCACACAAAATATTCAGCTAGATTGCTTCAGAGTCGCAAGTTGCAAAAACATTTCAAAACTGAACTATCGCATATTGTCTTTACTAAAACTGTATTTATGTTTAGACTTTGAAACCCTTTTTCAGTGCCTAGAACGAACACATGTTCTGTTAGGATATTTTATCAGCAGAAAGGGGAGCTTTGACTTTTTGCACTAATCTCATCAACTCTTTACTGAGCCATTGGATGTATATTTTTAATGTAGCCACACCAGGCAGTTCTGAGTGACAACTCCTGGCACAGGACTGGGGGCTGGGGCTTGAACACTGGTGGTGCTGGCAGGGGCCACCCCCAGACGTGTTCAGGGGAGCTGGCAGTGCCCGGGGTTGAACCCGGGGCTCTGCATGCCTTCCTCTGCATGTACACTGAAACACTTCTCTTCCTGCCACCATGAAGTCCTCTTGATACAGAGCTGGGAAACCGTCTTCCCACCTACTGCCCTTTGGATATTAGAGCATTGTCCATAGCCACGTAATACAGGCGGAAAGCTGTGGGAAACATAAGTGCCCCATCACGCACCAGAGCCAGCCCCCGTGATTTCATGGCTCATATTTCCCCCACCTGGCTCTGCTAGAATGCCTCTTGTGGATTTATTTGGTTTTTTGGTCATGCCCATCAGTGCTCAGGGCTTGCGCCTGGCACTATACTCAGGAATCACTCTGGTAAGGGGCCCAGGGCACTGTCTGTGGTGCCAGGGATCAACCTGGCAAAGACAAGGCAAGTCCCTCCCCTCTGTACTATTTATTGCTCCTGCCCAAAACTCCTTTCTAAATTTTTTTTTGTCTTTTTTGGATCATATCCAGTGATTCCCAGGGCTTACCTTTGCCTGTGCACTCAGGAATCACTCCTGACAGTGCTCAGGGGACCATATGGGATGCCGGAAATTGAATCCTGGATGGCTGGTTGGCTGCATGCAAGGCATGCTGTGCTGTCACTCTGGGCCTGCCCAAAAGTCTTTTGTTATAATATTAGAGTATCACGGAAAGTCCCATTGAAAAATAACCATGGTATGATTTTGTATATATTTTTTCAAAGATTTAAAATTTTTATAGCTATTCATGATGATTTATTACATTCAATATTCCAACACCAATCCCACCATCATTATTGCCAATTGACCGAACTACCACGTGAGCCTGCCCCAATAGCAGGCCCTAACTAATTTATTTTATATTACTTGTTATGGATAATCTGCCAAAAATGATCAAAAAAAGATTTCCTTTGAAGAAACTGTGTGAAAATTGTTGAATCTCTCCCAGGAGCCATTAGGCCCTTGTATAAGAGGTTAACAACATGTTGTTAGAAGTTAAGCCTTGTGTATTAATAGCTTCTTAATCAAGAGTGGTTGTCTTCTATTTTCCACGCCATCCAGTGTGGTGTGCAGCTCCTGGTATTTCCATGGTATGGAGTATGAGATGTCACACAGTTGAAAATACAGCTGCACACTCCAGGAATTCTAAAATTTTGAATGGGGTAATAGAGCTGGGATTAAATTCTTAACTGGGTGTTAATTTTGGGGTCTGGAAGCATCTTTGCAGCTCACTGATCTCTTTTGAGATTTATTTGGGTCTCTGAATCATGGCCACTTGTAAGCTTACATGGCTCCAGAGGCAGTTTGTGGATGTGACTGCCAGGCTCCCAGAAGAACAGGAAGATGGGGGAGGTCACCCATCCCCTGCTCCATGAGAGTCTGGGGATTTCGGTCACAATTTCTGAGTTTTTCAGCAGATCAGTTTCTGGCTGAGGCCTGTCCAGGGTCCATCCCCGAGCGTGGTGCTGATTGGGTTATAGAGGTTTTCGGCTGTCAGGGCCCAGTTTGGGCAGATGGGGGCCACCTGCCCCGCTCTGGGGTGATGAGATTCAGCCTGGCGTGGAAGCATTTCTGCAGATTTTATGTATTCTTCTTACAGCAGCTTTGTGGCTGTAATACTAATTGCAGTCAGACATGTGCCCCTCTCTGGACGTGTCAATATTTCAGGTAGCAGTCGTCTGATCAGTACATCCTCCTGGCGAGATGGACAGAAGTTGGTCAAGAAGATTCTGGGCCCTGTGCCCCGGATGGACCAGAGAGAGCGCAGGACAGCCTCGAGCGACCGCGGCGGGAGGGATAGCGCCCTGACGCCCGGTGAGTACTTCCCGGGTCACTCGCCCGCAGAGAGGGGGCCTAGAGCTGCCGTGGTCACTGACAGCTGCCTCTCCACAGGGGCCACCCTGGGCCGTGCCGACTCCGAGCCTCGGCTGGACGTGGCGCCCAGGCGCCTCCCTCGCAGCACGGAGCGGGCCCGGAGCAGGCCGCGGGCGGAGAGCAGCACCCGGAAGGCCGCGCCGGCCCTCGCCGACTCACAGCAGGAAGACACGGTGGCCTTGAACGCAGACTTCCTCCCCGACGCCATCCGCGGCATCCTGGACGATCTGCAGCTGGAGTCCGCAGCCCAGGTGCCAGGGCCGGACCCCGGAGGGGACGCCCCGAATCAGGCGGCAGCCGCCCCGGCCCTGGCACTCCGGAGCCAGAGCCCCGGGAAGAGGAAGCCCGACAAGGTGGCGGCCGGCGACGAGCCACCCGTGACCTCCAAGAAGCGCCACTACGACTCGGACGAGGTGCGGCAGTACATTGTGCGGCAGCAGGAGGAGCGGAAGCGGAAGCAGAGCGAGGAGAAGCGGGCGCAGAAGGAGGCCACGGAGCAGAAGAACAAGCGGCTGCAGGAGCTGTACCGGAAGCAGAGGGAAGCCTTTGCCAAGGGCCGCGCCGCGCCCCCCGAGCAGGCCCCCGCGTCCCGGCGGCTGCAGGACACCTACTCCAGACTGCTGCTGGGCAAGGGCCCGCTCGAGGAGGCCGCGCGGACGCAGGCCGGGGCCGACACGCAGGTACAGGGCAGGACTCAGCCAGGGACCCCGGGGTGGGGCGGGGCTCAGACGGGACAGGCTGAGACTTGGGGGTTCCGGGGCAAGACTCAGAGGACATCCTTCCTGACCGAGCAGCCAGTTGGCTGGCCTTTCTGTCCAGTGCCCGCCATTCCTGGTAGACAGGCCGGCCCAGCAAATGCTACTATAACGATGACTTCCATGAAACTGGTATTTAGTCGTAGCACTGTCGCACTGTCATCCTGTTGTTCATCGATTTGCTCGAGCGGGCACCAGTAACGCTTCCATGCTGAGACTTGTTGTGACTGTTTTTGGCATATTGAATATGCCATGGGGAGCTTGCCAGGCTCTGCCATGCGGGCGGGATAGTCTTGGTAGCTTGCTGGTCTCTCCAAGAGGGACGGAGAAATTGAACCCAGTTGGCCGCGTGCAAGGCAAATGCCCTACCTGCTGTGCTACCGCTCTGGTCCAATTTGGTCATTATGATGGAAAATTAGTGTTGGGCGTTCCTTGGAGGGATTGTTAGTGATATCTCCTGTCATAACTTATTTGTTACAGGACATGTACCAAGTTTCATTCATAAACTGCCTGATTTCCATCCTATAGGTTTTGCAATCTGTGCTGAAAGCAGAAAAGAAATATATATATATAAAATCTATTTAATCCTATTTTAAGATTGGTCAGGATGGATTTGAGACCATACATGTGCATGTACTACTGCAGTTTGTTTTAAGGACTTTTGTGGTGGTTCAGTGCATCCTTGGAACCCTGAGGAAGATGGAGGGGCGAATGGTATTTCTGCGTACCTGGTGGCAGAGATTTCGAAAGCATGTCTTCTCAAAATATGTCACTTAGCTGCTAGTCATGACAGCTGTTTTTCAAACTAGGCTTGACTGGCTTTCTTCGCTCCGAGCGGGAGCCTGTGCAGACTGGGAAGGACTCCGTCTTTCTCTCGCGTGGTCTCACGTGCCTGTCTCTGTGGGACTCACAGTGTCGGTGGGTTTTCTCCTAGGTCAGACCAGGGTATCAGCCCTCCGGGGAGTCGGACAAAGAGAACAAAGTGCAGGAGCGTCCCCCCAGCGCATCATCCAGCAGCGACATGTCCCTGTCTGAGCCCCCACAGCTTCTCACCAGGTAAAGCAAGACGAGCGTGGGCGAGGGTCTCCCTTCCCCTCAAACGGAGCTGAGCGGTCTGGGCTCAGTTTGTCTTGTTGGAGGTCTTCTGGGAGTGCAGAGCTTGGTGTTTCTTAGTATATTCTGGTGACCCCACACCCTGGTCACACTCACATCCTCATCTTTTGTCTGGTTTCTACCTTATTATAGCCCATGGAAGTGACCTTGGCTCTGGGATCAACCACAGTTGGAACCATTCTTGCTTTCCCTGAACTAAACATAGTAGAAACTTTGTCATTAAGTCACAGTGGAATTAATGTAAGAGTATTCATGCTGAAAAATTTAAAAAGGGACTTTTATCACCTTTTTCATTTATAGTTTGTTCCGGTGCTCATACCGATTTAGCACTCTCACCACTCAGCACCCTGTACTTGGATATGAATATGAACAAGGATTTGGACGAGATTAGATTTGATTTCAGACTAGCAAGGGTGGGCTGTTTTGCCTGAACTTTTCTTAACAAATGTTTTACTGTGATAACGTTATTTTCAAAACAATGACATAGACTGTGCTTGGAAAATGAGAGGATTTCAAGATTGCATGGTCACAAATTATATTTTACAGTAATCATTTTGGGAAGAGAAAGATTTTGAGACTCTGGGGAATGCACAAATAAAATTTAGATCAATGTCAATTTTTTTTTCTTTTTGGGTCACACCCGGCGATGCACAGGGATTACTCCTGGTGATGCACTCAGGAATTACTCCTGGTGTTCAGGGGACCCTATGGGATGCTGGGAATTGAACCTGGATCAACCGTGTGCAAGGCAAACGCCCTCCCCGCTGTGCTATCGCTCCAGCCCCCAATGTCAAATTTTGAGTACATTGTCCTCTTGCCTTCTTCATCTCCCCCAACCCCCCAGCAAAGAGTAATAATGGTAAAAATAACATTCACTGAGAACTTTTTATTTTGTTTTTTTTGTTTGTTTGCTTGCTTTTTGGGTCACACCCAGTGATCCTCAGGGCTGACTACTGGCTCTGCACTCAGGAATTACTCCTGGCGGTGCTCAGGAGTAATTCCATATGGGATGCTGGGAATCGAACCCGGGTCGACCGCGTGCAAGGCAAACGCCCTACCCGCTGTGCTATTGCTCCAGCCCCTCACTGAGAACTTTTTAGATTCTGAGCCCTGATCTAAAGTATTTCAAGTGTATATTCTTATTTAATCCTTGTACTTCCTCAAGTTTGGTGCTGCTATTATCGCTGTTACACAGGAGAGGTAATTGAGACCAAGAATCTTAACTTTCTCAAAGGTTTAGTGTTACTCAGAGAGAAAGATTCCAACTTAAACAATCTGATTCCAGAGACCTGTGCTGTTTGTTTTTATTTTTCCTGGGTCAGAAGGGGGGTCACACCTGGCGATGTTCAGGGTTGCTCCTGGCTCTGCGCTTAGGAATCACTCCTGGCAGTGCTCGGGGGACCCTATGGGATGCCGGAGATTGAACCCGGGTCGGCTGTGTGCCAGGCAAATGCCCTCCCCGCTGTGCTAGTGCTCTGGCCTGAGACCTGGCCTGTTAACCACTCTATGGAGTGTCTCCCAAATTCAAAATTTAATATTATTTGTTTAGATTGTAAAAATATCTCAAATTTTAAGCATAAATGAATCCCAGCTGTTTCCGCACTGTGGGTATTTAGTTATGCACATTCTTCCATTCCTCTAAATCCTGTCGCAGACCTGCCTCGCCGGCTTCCAATCTCTACCCTTGACCTTCTCAGTGTCTCTGGCTAACGCTGAACAAGTCACAGGCTCTCCACCAGCCAGGCACCTGCCTGCATCTGGGCCCTGTTACCTGCTCTGCCCTCTGAGCGTGACTTCTGTCAGCCTCATCTGCTATACAGCCTCATCGTCTTCCCGACACTCCCTTTTCCTTTCCTCTTCAAGGTCATTTGTCATTTTCTGGCTGTTTGGGGGCAGACACGGTGGTGATCGGTGGGACCTGTGACGCCAGGGATTGAACTTGGGGCTCCTGCATGCTGAGCACGCACCCCAGCCTCCCTGCCTTCAGATCTCCAACCTGTTAATAGTTTTTTGTTACTGATTTTTTTTTTTTTTTGGCTTTTTGGGTCACACCCGGCGATGCTCAGGGTTTACTCCTGGCTCTGCACTCCGGAATTAGTCCTGGCGGTGTTCTGGGGACCATGTGGGGTGCCGGGGATTAAACCTGGATCAGCTGTGTGCAAGGCCAACGCCCTGCCTGTTCTGCTATGGCTCCGGCCCCTGCTGATGGTTTTACTATTTCAGTGGCTTAAGCACAGTGTTTCTTTTCTCTGTCCTTTGTGTCCCGTCATCTGTAGCTATCAGGAAGCCTCCAGATTGTGTATCTTCAAAGACCTTAGAAGTCACTGTTGGGTAGTGCTCCATCTCCCGCTCTCTGCCCTGCTTGGTTCTTAAGTCCCTTGTATTTCTGTTGTTTGCTCATCTCAGTCTCTGCTTGGGTTTAGGATACTGAAGAGTAGAGGCTAAGTCTGGTTTATTTTTGAAATAGAAGTGTTTTGGAAAGTAGAAAGGAAAGGGAAAGAATTCCCCCGACTGGGGAGAAGCTTAATCTAGATTTAGATTGTATTTTTTTTTCTTTTTGGGTCACACCCGGCGATGCACAGGGGTCATTCCTGACTCATGCACTCAGGAATTACCCCTGGTGGTGCTCAGGGGACCATATGGGATGCTGGGATTCGAACCCGGGTCAGCCGCGTGCAAGGCAAACGCCCTACCCGCTCTGCTATCACTCCAGCCCCTAGATTGTATTTTTTTTTTGTCTTTTTATTTTTTATTTTTTTTAAACTTTTTATTAAATCACCATGTGGAAAGTTACAAAGTTCTCAGGTTTATATGTCAGTTATACAATATTCAAACACCCATCCCTTCACCAGTGCCCATATTCCACCACCAGAAACCCCAGTATACCCCCCGCCCCCGCCCCCTACCCCCTACTGTATAACTAATGAATTTCACTTCATTTTTTCTTTACCTTGATTACATTCCATAATTCAACACAAAACTCACTATAGTTGTTGGAGTTTCCAACCAAGAGAGACAGACCTACTACATTTGATAATTAGTTTTTCATTGCTGGAAATGAAGAGATATGTAGCCCCACTGCTATAAGTACATAACTCTCTCTCTCTTTTTTTTTTCCCTTTTTCCTTTTTTTTTTTCTTTTTCCCCCTCATCCCCCTTCCCGCGCCTCATAGTATGGTGTACGCCACGCCACGTCGGCCAGCCTGGGGCTTTTGCTTAGTTCACAGTCCAGAGAGGTGGCTGCTACATTAAAAACCTTCAAAATTTCAACAAAAACTTACTGTTATTGTTTGGAGTTCCCCCCCAAGTCAGACCTGTTCAAAAGGAACCGTTTCACATCGCTGACAATTATAAATGTTAAGTCATGTGGACGCGGCAGCGTCCGCACGGTTTTGGATTTCTGTATAAAGTCCAGGGAAAATTCTGCCAGAAATTGCATAGCCCAGCTCACAGTCCCAGTGCATTGCTGTAAGAAGTCTCTGAATTCAAAGTCTTTAGGCGCAGAGTGTCCGATTCGCGCTCAGCAGCTCCGGATTTATCTGGGCCGAGGGCGTGCCGGTTACGCCCCCTTCCCATGAGTTCCTGGGAGCCCCAAAAGTAAAAACCGAATACCTCTGGGTTTGGAGTCACAGAAGATGGCACCTGCCTCGTGGGTGCCGCCAGGCCGCTGCTTTCCGTGCAGGAAGACAGGGTGGGGAGGAAAAAAATCCACCCCCGGCAGCACAGTTCGCAGTCCCAGTGCATTGCTATCGGATGCTGCGCTGGATGCCCAAATGTGTTACATCTCTGGAATCAAAGTCTTTAGGCGCAGAGGGTCCGTAGATTGTATTTTTTAAACTGAATTTTAATTTGTTTTTTGAGCCACGGTGATGCTCAGGGGCTACTCTCGGCTCTGTGGTGGGCAGCACGCTGGACAGTGCTTGGGACCACGTAGTCCTGGGGCTCAGACCTAGGCCAGTCCTTGCAGAGGACGCCCTGAGCTCTCTGAACTAGCTTTTTAGCTCCCGAATGGGGATTAAATCCTTGCTCTGCCAGCCTTTTTTTCTTTTCTTTTTTTTTTTTTTTGTTTGGCTGTTTGGGCCACACCCAGCGATGCTCAATGGTTCCTGCTGGCTTATGCACTCAGGAATCACTCCTGGCAGTGCTCAGGGGACCATATGGGATGCCAGGGATCAAACCCGGGTCGGCCGCGTGCAAGGCAGCCCTCCCTGCCATCCCATCACTCATCCCATCACTCTGGCCCTCCTTCTCTGTCTCAGAGCACCTGCTTGAAAATGAGCACTCTGGGCTACCCGAACTCAAAGGTTTTGGATTGTGACCTAAGATATCTCATTTCTATTTATACCTTATCCCCCGCCCCCACTATTTCAGCTTTGTTTCAGTTCTCATAACACTTTTGTGGGGCTCGGAGTGAGGGACCCGTCTCGCCTGGGCCTCCTGAATGCAGAGCCTGTGCCCGGCCCTCGGTGCGTCTCTGTGACCCTGCCCCTTTTATCAGTCTGTGTCCTGCCACGTGGCGTCTTGTTTTCTTGGCTGACCGTGACGGGGGCCGGGAGATAGAAGGCTTAAAGGGCGGAGTGAATGCCCAAGTGCCGTCCCCTGCACCGCTTCTTCCCTGAGCACCATGGCAGCATACCCTGAATAGACCCCCCAGTACTGCCAGGAAGGGCCCCCAAACCAAATCACAACAAAAACTGCTACACTGTAACCCCACGTCAAGCCACGCGTGATACGCTTTTCAAATCAGGATTACCCTGAGCTGGATGGGTTTTCAAAATTCAGTGGGTCAGACTTTCCACCATATGGGTTTAGTCTAAGTTGACGGGATGTCAAAACAGCCTTGAATTGTGATTGAATTCGGTCATGCTGGCCAGCTTCCTGTTGTCTGCACATCTGATAACTCTTTGTGTCCCATCCCGAAATGGTGGACAGTGGCGAGGACCAAATTCCTTGTTATTTCGCTAAGACTCCCTTTTTCTTCTTTTTCCTTTCTCATTTTTTGTGGTGCTTGGGGTTGACCCAGAACCCCAGGTGTGACTAGCATGCCCTCTGTCACTGAGCTACATGCCTGCCCAGGAGCTTCTTGATACTTAACAGGAGCTTTGAATATTTCTACAGTGTCCCTTCATCTACAGAATGCCGTTAGTCCGGAAACATGGGTGACTTATGTAATGACAGCTTTATTCAGTTTCTGAATTTTATGGGCAGCCTGCTCTCAGTATATTTCTAATCAAAACTCATAGTTTTACATTTAATTGCTGGAGGTGCATTAATTATTTTTGGATGACATAATCTTTTTTGTGCTCAGTGTGATACATGCTGAGCTTTTATTTTTAATTTTTTAATTTTTGGGGTTTTTTTTGGGTCATACCCAGTGATGCTCAGGGGTTACTCCTGACTGCATTCAGGAATCGCCCCTGGTGGTGCTCAGGGATCAAATCTGGGTCCACTGTGTGCAAGGCTTACACCTTACCTGCTGTACTATTGTTCAGGGCCCATGCTTAGCTTTTAGTAAGTATTTTGATGAGGGGGCCGGAGAGATTGTACAGTGGGTGTACAGTGTACAGTGGCTTGCTTTGCATGCAGCTGATCTGGGTTCGATCCTTAGCACTCCATATGGTACCCTGAGCCCTGCCAAGAATGATCCCTGAACTCAGAGTCAGGAATACAGCCTGCGCACCAGAGAGTATGGCCCCCCCCAAAAAGCTTTGGTATAATATACAATGTTTGTGAGAATAGTAGGCAGTCTTAAGCATTTCTCTTTATAATGCATAACTTTTCATGAACAGGAGGGAGTCAGTATTGTCTGAAGAATTGTGCCTGGAGCTTTGAAGCTACTTTAATTAGTAGCTTTAAAAATTATGTTTTTGGGCCGGAGCTCTAATACAATAGGTAGGGCATTTGCCTTGTACACGGCCAACCTAGGTTCCAACTCTGGCACCCTATATGGTCCCCTGAGCCCCTCCAGGAGTAATTCCTGAGTACAGAGCCAGGAGTAACTCTGAGCATCACTGGTGTGACCCAAAAAGACCTCAAAAAAATGGGGGAAAATATAATGTCTTAATTGAAGAATGCAGCTTGCAAAACAGTATAGTAAGAGCTCGTTTTTTTTTTTTTTGGTAGAAATCACAGCATTAAAAATCAACGTGGGGGCTGGAACAATAGTACAGCGGGTAGGGCGTTTGCCTTGCATGCGGCCGACCTGGGTTCGATTCCCAGTATCCCATATGGTCCTCTGAGCACCGCCAGGGGTGATTCCTGAATGCAGAGCCAGGAGTAACCCCTGTGCATTGCCAGATGTGACCCAAAAAGCAAAAAAAAAAAATCAATGTGTACATTGAAAGGTATATGGAGTTTATAGTTCTGAACGAAGTATCAGTCGTGCTGTTTCTCATTGCTTAGCTGGGATTTTGTTTTTGTCTTTGTCCATTTTTTAGTGTTGGATATGCTTTTTTTGGGGGAGGGGACTCACACCTGGCAATGCTCAGGGCTCCATCCTGGCTCTACACTCAGGAATTACACCTGGCAGTGCTCAGGGGACCCTGTGGGATGCTGGGAATTGAACCCTGGTTGGCCGCATGCAAGGCAAACGCCCTACTCATTGTGCTGTCGCTCCAGCCCCTGGATCTGCTTTTATAGTGGCGAGAAACTTTTAATAACTGATGGCCTCCCAGTGAGTTGTTGCTGTTCACTGACGTTTTGTGCCTTTCGTCTGCAGAAGGGACGTGGTGGAATCCACATGGGTGCAGCCTGACAGACTGAGTCCCCGAGGCCTCCAGCCGCAGCCGCAGGCCCCGCCTCTCACCAGCGTGGCCGGAAGTTTGCTCTCGCAACTCCTAAATCTGGAGCACGTCGGAATCTCACATCAGGAGCTCGAATCTATTTTCCCAGCCAGGAAAACTCCCAACATGGCTTCAGGACCATTGACTTTTCTGCCTCAACCGTACGTGACCTCACCAGCTGCTCTAACCGATGCCTTGCCCAAACCGAGTGCCAGCCAGTACAAGAGCAAGCTGGATCGAATCGAAGCCCTGAAGCTAACAGCCGCCTCCCTGTCCAGCAGGATCGAAAGCGAAGCCAAGAAACTAGCCGGCGCCAACATCAACTACGGGTCCGTGTGGAACTCTGACCCCGACGTCCATCCGCCGCCCCACGAGGCCGGGCCGTGGGCCAAGCCTCTGAGTCCGCCTGTCAAAGAGGATGCCGAGGACATCTTCTCCGCCCGAATCCAGAAGATGCTGGGAACCTGTGTGTCTCACGCGACGTTCGATGATGACCTCCCCGGCGTGGGCAACCTCAGTGAATTCAAAAAACTTCCCGAGATGATCAGACCTCACAGCGCCATATCGAACTTCCGAATCCGATCTCCCACCCCCAAGGCAGAGGGGCTGCTGGCCCAGCTGTGCAAAAGGTCGGCGGACTCTTCCGGCTCTGAAGTGCCAACTTCCTCCCAAGACAAGACCAGGCGGTCCCTCGGTTCTAGCACAGAGTCTGTCAGTGAGGGGCTGCTGCTTAGCGAGGGGTGCCTCTCGGAAGAAGAGGGGAGCCCCCCGGGATGGCCGCCTCTGAAGGTGGCGGAGATCCTAAAGGAGAAGGAATTTTGTGCCGGGGAGAGAAATGCTTATGACCCTATCAAAGAGTTTCAGAAGGAAGCGGAGAAGTTCTTACCACTCTTTGGTCAGCTGGCTGGCAAATCAAGCCCAGGACCCTGGGAAGAATTGGCCAAGGGAAGTCCGCACAGTGTCATTAATATTTTCACCAAGTCTTACCAGTTCCACGGCAAAGGTGAGAAAAAGAAGGGAGCCTTCTAACCCAAGCTTCTTGACCCAGTTATAGATCAGTAGTTTCCGCAGGGATTGTGTGTAAGGACAGTGGGGACTTCTCTTTGTCCTTGCTCGTCGTCACTTAAACTCTTTGCAGCCTTCCACTAGATTTTTAGCAGTTTGGACTGAGTGAGATTGAGCAGGAGATCCAGGTTCAATCCCCGGTGTCATCTTGGCATTTCAGCGGGTGGCCACGGACTCCCCAACGTTGCCAGGCGTGGCCTGGGAAATCCCCAGCCTCACACTGTACCCCCAGTCCTGGGGGTTGGGAATCACCGGGAGGGGTCCCTGGGCTTCCTGAGAGGTTGGTCCCCACATTATTCCCCCAAAAAAGGTGAGTTGAAAAAGAGCAATGCTAGAAGCACAGAAGGGCGTCCTAAACTGTGTTGGGCTGTCCCTCGTGGGAACGAACTTGGCCTCTAGTTCTTTTCACTCTCCGACCCGAAACGTGTCTACTCGTTCCTTGGGCAGGTCTGGAGGACAGGCTGGAAAGAGGAGCGTCGGTCTCTCGGCCGGAACACGCCGCAGCCTCACCGCCCAGCAGCGCTTCCTATGAAGACGACTTTATCTCGTCCTCGGGGAACGAGACTCTGACGGACCGAAAATCAACTCTGGAGCCTAAGTAAGGGCGTGCTGACGGCGTGGCCCAAACACCCGAGGCAAAAGGCAGCCGTGCAGTGAGGGCTGTGGTCTGCCCGGCAGGCGTGTGGCACGGGCTCGCCCTGACCACCTTAGGGCTTCTGGGCCAGGCCGCAGGGGCTGGAATCCTGCCTCTCCCAGGTGCCTGCAGCGCCCCACGGTTCCCAGCCGAGAAATAGCAACAGCTGCCTCGTGCCGTTGAGTGGTTATCAGGGCTTCTCATGTGACCGACAGAATAGAGCTCAGAGTCCGACTGTGACTCTGTGGGGGAGGGGTGCCACTCCTGGTGGGGGGGTCCTATAAGAGCAAGACACCCTGACTCTGTGCCCCCAGGGTGATATATATGTTTGTGAGTTTTTATTTTTTTTCTTTTTGGGTCATACCCAAGTCGTGCTCAGGGCTGATTCGTGGCTCTGTGCTTAGAATTTACTCCTGGTGGTGCTTGGGGGACCCTATGGGATGCGGGATGAAACCTGTGTCTGCAAGTGCCCTCCCCACTGTGCTATCACTCTGGCCCCTATTTTTGTATAATAATGGATAATTAAAATTTCAGTAGCACAATGATCACATTCAGTGCTGTTGAGTCCACTTAGAGGTGTTTGTAATATTAACTGACAGCCATGGGGGCTTCTCTCCTGGGCGGTCCCGTACCTGCTCCTGTGGGTGTCACAGCCCTGTGGGCGCCATTTTTCTGACGATGGTGTGTGTGTTGGCAGCGTCGGCAGCAGCCTCGGTGTCCCGGAGGAACATTCCAGCAGGAAGTCAGCCTATGACCCCTCCTCTCTGGACCTCACCTCCCTGCCTTCATCCGGGGCCCCGTCAGCTGCATCCTCGCGTTCATCATCCTCGAAAGGGAAGAAGGTGAAGAAGGAGAAAACAGAGTGTAAGCAGAATCCTGCGCCGCGCCCTTCTTTCGCTATGGCACCTTCTTTCGTTTTTGTGTTTGGTTTTTTGCTTTTTGGTCGCACTGGTGATGCTCAGGGGTTACCCCGGTTCTGCACTCAGGAATTACTCCTGGCAGTGCTCGGGGGACCCTATGGGATGCTGGGAATTGAACCCGGGTCAGCCGCATACAAGGCAAATGCCCGCCCTGCTGTGCTATTGCTCCAGCCCCTGTGGCACTTACTTTCTTGGTCTATTCGCGCCCCCCCTTCCTTTATTGTCTCTGTGGCTGTGGGCCCAGTGCACGTGGCTTAGGGGCTCACTGGGGTTGGGGTGCTGGGCAGGGGATCGTGCTCAAACCTGTTTCCAATGCTTGGGTGTCCCTGGTCCTGAGCAC
Source organism: Sorex araneus (assembly GCF_027595985.1). NCBI lineage: Eukaryota > Metazoa > Chordata > Mammalia > Eulipotyphla > Soricidae > Sorex > Sorex araneus. Next base: position 165,642,359 of record NC_073313.1, read on the forward strand.
TGGGCACGCACTGTCCGGGTATGTGGCACCTGACCCAAGGGTCAGCGTTCGGCTGAAGGCTGCTGAGCTGACGCTTTCGGCTGTCGGCTTTCCAGGGCGGGAGTCGCTCTCCGGAAGTGTCCCGAGTTCTGTCCCTGCCGAGGAACGGCTGCATTCTGGTGCCGAGCGTGGCTCTCCCCGAAGGAGCAAGTCGGGGGCCGGCAGCAGAGTGTCCTCCAGAGGCCATGAGCAGGCCCCGGACTCCGACAACACTCTGGAGGAGCTCTCCCGGCACGCGCTGAGGTAGGGCGCGAGACACTCTCGGGTAATAATGGATGAGTTAAGATCCCAGTAGCACGATGATCACAGAATGCACTTAGAGATGTCGTGCCCTTAAATAGACTGCCATGTCGCACGTCCCTGTAGCCTGTGTATTTTAGATGGGATGGTTACAAGCCCTCCCCTGCAGCCCGGACACTCACTGCCTCTCCCCTGTGTGCCCCTCTCCGTCTCTGTCTCCGTCTCTGCCATCTCCTGTTGTTTCCTTGGCTCGGTTCTTTGACCCAGCCCCTACTGTCAGGAGGGTGCTTGGAGCCTGTGACCTCCAGAGATCGACCTAACAACTTAGCTTCATTGCACAAGTAGCTCATTTCCTTTGTTTTCATGTGTGTTTCTGTCTCCTGCCCTCTTTTGGCAGTTTCTGCTTTTTTCTCTTTTTTTCCTTGCTCTTGGGTCACACCCGTTGTTTTCTCCTGGCTCTGGACTCAGGAACCAGTCTTGGCAGTGCTCAGAGCACCATATGGGGTGCCAGGGATTGAACCCACGTTGGCCGCATGTGAGGCAAGCACCCTCCCTGCTGGACTATTGCTCCAACCGCATTTTTTTTTTCTTTTTAACGCCACTGGTGCACTTAGCCTGTGGCTTACAAATCACCTTAAGTGACTGCTTTACATCTTGAAAATCCTTTGTCCATCACTGCCTTCTGCTCTGCTTTTCTCCTGGGGAGTCTACGTTGAAAAGAAAAATTATTTTTGTTTTAATACTTTTTCAAGTACAGTATCACGTCCAATCAGTTCAGTGCTTTTCTGTTCTGTATAATACATCCTTGCTAGCCAGGTGCCATTTCAAGTTCTTTGTGGGTGGTTTTTGAATTCCGAAAACTGAAAGATGAGCCTGTTGACAAAATGACAAAGTTAAGAATTCTGAAATCGAATAGCCAAACAGAGTTGATAAATGCCTCATGCTGCAGAGTTTAGACCATGGGTTTTTTGGTTGTTGTTTTGGCTTTTGGGAGACCAGGCATAATGACTTGTATGTAAGTGCCCAGATCACAGCTTTAGAAACGAATGCTGATAGGGTCATGCGTGCTGCCTTCTGAAGTGATTCTCCAGCTTTTGAAGTGGTTGATTTTCCTTCCTCTAATAATGTCTCTCTAACACAAAACTCCCCAGTGTTTCGTCAGACAAGGGACGGTCTCAGAAAACTCCGACTTCTCCCCTGTCTCCAAGCTCCCAAAAGCTCCTTCAGTTCGACCTCCCCGGAACGTCCTTAGAAAGATCGCGATCGTCGGTGCTGGTGCCGTCTGCCTCTGCAGGGCTCGGGCCTGCTGCTGCCTTCCCAGATCTGGCTGGCAGCAGGGCAGCGTCAGAAAAGGTGCCCTCGCCAGGCAAGTCGCAAGCTGGGGGCTGCCACTGGCCCTTGTTCCCCCACACGCCCTTTCCTCTGGCCCTCGGGGAGTGTTTCCCATGAGCGTGACTCTGGTCAAAGCGTTGGACCCGGTGCAGGAAGCAAGCATGGGAAAGCACGAGAGGCTCTGTGGGGGTTTTCTTGTTGTGTGCCCGTGTGCACACCTGAGTGTCTGTAAATGTAGCATGGTTGGACATGCACACGCATAGATGCACAAGACGTAGCTTCAAGTAGGGGCGAGAAAGGTACAGGGCCTAAGGTGGGCAGCTGAGCTGGGTTACCCCTGTGCACTGAGCTTGGAACGGCCCCTAACCATTGGGTAAGATCCAAACACCTAATACAACTCCCACTCCCTCCAAAAAATAATCCATGGAAACCTCTGGCTTTCCTGCAGATCACGGCCTTTTCTGTTTTAGACTCAAAATGGGCAGTTTAGGAAATGGAGCTGTCATCATACACAAGTTTGAACCTTTGTTTTGTAGGGTTTGTTTTTTTTTCTCTCTCTCTTTGGGTCCCACCTAGTGATGCTCAGGGCTGACTCCTGGCTCTGCACTCAGGAATCACTCCTGGCGGGGCTCGGGAGACCCTGTGGGATGCCTGGGATCGAACCCTAGTCAGCTGCCTGAGCCTTCGCCTGTCTGCCCCCCAGGTTCTCAGCGCTTTTCTCCTGCCAGCCTCCAGCACCGCATGGCCGCTGAGCTCAGCTACCTGAGTGCCATCGAGGAGTCCGTGCGCCACCTGGCGGATGTCGAGCGGGTTCGGGGCGTGTCCCTGGCCCAGCAGGAGAGCGTGTCCCTGGCGCAGATCATCAAGGTACTTGTGGAGCTTTCCCCTGTAGCTTGCGGTGGTGTTGGCCTTCCCCCCCTTTCTTTTTATTAAAATAACTGTGGTGGGGAGTGGGGTGACGGGTGGGGGGAAGACAGCTCTGATGGTGGCTGCGGGGCTAGAACACGGGAGGCGCTAGATGCCGTGAACAGTGCTGAAGCCGCAGCACTGCAGTTGACAGTTGGAAAACATCACAAATCAATAGAGTGAATCTGGGAGAAAACAGACACCTCGGCTTTCACGTGTGAAGCTCTGTGTCACTTTGGGAATGCTCTGTGAGAGCGGATGGGGGGTGAGGGGGCAGCTGGGCACATGCCCAGCAGACACCCAGCCTGGCTGTGGGCCCTGGCACAAGGCGGCCTCCCGAGCATCGCTGTGATTGTCCTTGGATGCCCCCATGAAACGCTTGTGTGTCCTGGCTGATTTTCTTTTTGCTTTCTGGTCACACCCAGCCTGCTCAGGGGTTACTCCTGGCTCTGTGCTCAGGAATTACTCCTGGTGGTGCTTGGGGGACCCTATGGGATGCCGGGGATTGAACTGGGGTCAGCCGCATGCCAGGCAAACACCCTCCCCGCTGTGCTGTTGCTCCGGCCCCTGGCTGATTGAGGCCTGGCATGTGGCACCTTCTAGGTCAGGCCCAATTGGCTGTGTGTCTGCGAGAGGCCTTGGGGGCCCCTGTCGCATGCGAGAATACGGAAAGGAAACAGCACAGGCGCCTCTTGTCAGAAAGGGAATGCTAAAGGTTTCACGTCTCACATTTTTCTGTTTTTTTGATGACAGGAAACACTGATTAAACTTAAGTTTTCAAATGTGGTGCCTGGGATCGAACCCAGGGCCTCATCCTCACCAGCAGGCGCAGTGCTCCGGACCCTGTTGAGTGCTTCAGTCGATTAATGGTCGCTCTTCTTTCATTTTGAAGGCACAGCAGCAGCGCCACGAAAGGGACCTGGCCCTTTTGAAGCTGAAGGCCGAGCAGGAGGCCCTGGCGTGTCAGCGACAGCTGGAAGAGACTCGGAGTCGAGCCACTCAGGTGCCACTGCCCGCCGCCGCTTTGTCCTGCAGGCCTGAAGTCCTGTCTTTGCAGCAACTCCAATATTTCAACGTAGCGTTTTACGTGTTTGAAATCAGGGCTCAGGCCAGAAGTGGGAATGGAGGTTTCTGGTGGTCACCTGAAATCACAGTCGGGGGCTAGCACCCTGAACCCCAGCAGTGATTTTATAAGGCTCCAGATTCTAGCCTGTAGAGCTTGAGACACGATCCAGATCGTCTTCACGTGTGGTTGGTTTTTATTTATTTTGGGTCATAGCCAGCAGTGCCCAGGGCTTGCTTACTCCTGGCTCTGCACTCAGGAATCAGTCTTGGTGGGGCTCGGGGGACCCCATGGGAGGCCAGGGGTCGACCCTGGGTCGGCTATGTGCACGGAAAGCGCCCTCCTTGCGGGGCTACCGCTCCGGGCCCTCAAGTGCTGTTTTTAACATGACATTTGTCCCGCGAGGCAGATCCATAAGCTCGCGCTGACTTGGGCGAGGAGAGATTGAGACATGGTTTCTCCGTTTGCGCGTCTCCTCCCGCAGGCCCACTCGGAGTCCCTGCAGCAGGTGGTCAGGTCCCAGAGGGAGGCGGCCGAGGTGTTGCAGGAGGCCACCAGCAAGATGGCCGCCCAGCAGACGGAGACCGCGCGGCTCACCACCGATGCGGCCCGCCACATCTGCGAGGTGAGCACCGCGCCAGGAGTCCAGCCCGGGGCCAGACGCTGGGCAAGTCACTTGGTCGTTGCGCTGATCGCAGTTTCAGGAGGGGGCGCCCCCTGTGGAAAACTGAACCTGTTACGGCGCATGTTGGCATGGGAGTGAGAGAGAGGCAGAGAAACAGGATCGGCTCCATTTTGTCCTTCTTGTTGGTGGTGTTGGTGGGGCTGTCGGGTGCCATGTCCCGCAGGGGATGAAATCCAGGCCATGCCTCGTCCAGGACACATGCTCTGTGACTCGAGCCGGCTCCAGGCCCCTCAGTGCGCTTCGTTTTCACCGAGTAATGCTCATTCTTACCCATGACTGTCTCATAGACGGTCACAGGGAGACACCAAGACTCGGATGGGAACTTGTGACCAAGGTGGTGCCTTTAGGGACATTTAGGACTTGGCAGACCACGGCTCATTCTATTTTATTTTATTTTATTTTATTTTGCTTTTTGGGTCACTCCCGGCGATGCGCAGGGGTTACTCCTGGCTCTGCACTCAGGAATCACTCCTGGTGGTGCTCGGGGGAGCCTATGGGATGCTGGGAATCGAACCTGGGTTGGCCACCTGCAAGGCAAATGCCCTCCCTGCTGTGCTTTCGCTCTGGCCCCCTAAAACAGCTCATTTTAGGACTTGAAGAGTTTCCATGTGATTCATCCTTGAAACCATGGGGTCCAATTCTTTGTAAGAAAGTTGTTGCGACTCAGAGTCCAAACAACGGGGTTGATGTTTTCTCGAAGACTCACTCACTGTCACCCGGTGTGTCCAGGGCTCTGTGCGTCCCCCATCCCCCCTCCACCCCGAGTCCCTGCAGTGTCCCCGTGTTCACATCTTCTCTCACTGCTGTGTGTCTGCGTTTAGATGGCTGAGTTGACCCGGACACACATTGCGGGGGCCATCAGTGCCTCCGGCGCACCCCTGGCCGTGCTGTACGACCACCCCCGGCACCACCCTTCAGACATCGCCAGGCAGCTGCGGGCCAGAGTGGAAACGGAGAGGTGAGCACCCGCCCCCAGCAAGCAAGTAGCGCCGTCACCATGTCCCGGCATTCGTGGGGGTCCCAGGAGCGTGACCGCGGTTGTCTGGTTGGGAAGACCGGCAGTGAGCGAGCACTGACAGACTGGGCTCAGGGCTAGGAGAGGTGGAATGGGCGTCTCCAAGATCCGCGCACGTGGAAATCACGATTTTCCCGAGGAAGACCGGGAGCTCTAGTGGACAGGAAGTGGTCAGTGACGCAGAGGGTGAGGTCAGAGCTGGGAGGGGAAGGGAGTGAAGGCCTGTGTGCCAGGAAGCAGAGCGCAGGGCAGGATAGGACCCCCCCCGACACACACACACACAGGCACAGGTATGGCCCCATGCCCAGGCTCGGGCAGGACCTTATACACATTAAGGCTTTTAGAAGTTTTTCTAGAAATACTAAATACTAGTAGAGAATTTTCTTTTTGTTTCTGTCCTGGGGCCCCACCCGGAGGTGCTCAGGATTTACTCCTGGCGGTGCTGGGGGTGCCGCATGTGGTGCTGAGAACTGAACTCTGGTTGGGTGCATGCAGGGCAAACACCCTACCCGCTGTACTGTCGTTCCGGCCCAACCATTAGAGTATTTTTTTAGGCAGGATGAAATAATAAGATTATATTCTTGTGGGATTTTTTTTTTCCTTTTTCTTTTTAAAAATCAGTTTGACCCTTAATTTACGTATTTAATTCGGTGGTGGGGCGGCGAGTTGTGTCATGCTGGCGGTGCTCAGTGCTTCATCCTGCCTGTGCGCTTGGGGACCCTATGGGTGCCAGGGATCGAACCCAGATCAGCTGAGTGCAAGGCAAGCACCCTTCCCATTGGACTCGCTCTTTAGACTCAAGTCTAATTTTTTTGGATCCTATTTCTTGAAGCTTGGGGTGGTTATGTTTATTTCTCATAGAACTAAAATAATTTAGTGTTTTTTTCTTTTCTATGGTTGAATCCCTTTCCTCAGGGACTTTGTAACCCTTACCTCAGGGTATCTATGTTATAAAAATAGCTTAATGATCAGGAGCCTTTAGATTTCATATTTGCAACTTCAGATGCTTAATCATCTTCCTTTCCTTTTCCACCTATAGGAAAAATCAGTCTGTTTCACTTGCTCAGAGTAAGGAAGACACCTTTGACTCAAAGCACCCGAAGTTTGACAGCTACTCCGAGTCTCACAGATACAAGCATCATGACCGCAGGTAGGGACCGTGAGCAAGTGGCCAAGACATTACTCAGTCTTCTTAATCCCATTTCTTTACGGAAATGGTGTGTTTCTTTAAGTGAAATAGTTCTGGCGTTGGGCTGGCAGTGTAGTTCAGTGGGTGTGTGTGTGTGTGTGTGTGTGTGTGTGTGTGTGTGTGTGTGTGTGTGTGTGTGTGTTCCTGCATTCAGTCCCCAGCAGTGCAGTGGCTCGGGGTGTGTGTGTGTCTGTGTCTGTGTCTTTGTCTGCAGTCATTCCCCAGCACTGGCTTTTCCGTATTTAACGAGCAAATCTACAGAATAGTCGTGTCAATAAATACTATGCTATTATTCTCAGTGGACCCTATTGTATAATTCCCCAGGACCCCTGTTGTATAAGCTCTGCATGCTTTTCTCAGAGTGCATTTATCTTCAGAGCAACCTCCCACGACAGGTCATTCTTGTAGCTGAGCGCCCGGAGGCCTGTTGGGATGCTGAGCTCCCCCTGGCCACACAGAGCATCACACTCAGGCACTGACCTGCTTTATCTGGCTCCGAGCCTGCGTGATACTGACATCTGCATTTCTTGATGTTCCCCTGGGTTTTAATTTTCATCATTGCAAGATAAGATTGTCACTAGTATCTGTATGGAAGCAGCACGATTTCCAGTTTGGGTTCCATTCTTAAGTGAGAAGGTTCTAGATGCAACTTTGAGCATTCTTAGAGGTTTTGGCTACCTCCACTGTCAAAATGTTGTAACACCTCAGTTGAAATATTATAAGGCAGAAAATCTTGAGAACACAGAAGTTCGCAGTAGTGACTGAGTACTACTACCTACTGTGTCTGCAGACACTGTAATAATTATCATTTATGGGGCTGGAGGGATAGGATAGCAGGTAGGACACTTGCCTTGCAGCAGCCAACCTGGGTTCTGTACCCAGCACCCCATACAGTCCCCCAATCCTCACTGGAAGTGATCCCTGAGTTCAGAGCCAGGAGTGAGCCCTGAGCACTGCTAGGTGTAGCCCCCAGACAAAAACAAATTCTCATTTCCCTTTGACTTATTTCCTGGGCTGAACAGGGGTGACTGCTGCGGAACCGTAGACAGCCTCCGCATCCTTCATCCTGTCCCCAGGCTCGGATCCACTGACCCTCACTCTGTCTTTGCTCTGTGTGTCAACAGAAGTAGCAGTGACAGCAGCCGCCAGGACAGTCCCTCAGCTCTGTCTTCCAGGGACAGTGAGCAGAAGCGCCACGCCGAGAAGCTGGAGAGCTCCATTGAGGAGCAGGCCCCGACCGCCGTGGACGACTCTCTGCAGAGTGACAGCGTCCCATCCCTGCCTGAGGAGAAAGGTCACTTCTCGTTTCCATGTGTGTCTGATGAGCACAGGTGTCGGGAGATGCCCAGAACCCACGGGGAGAGCCGTGGCTGAGCCAGTCAGTGGCGTGAGACCCTGGTGACTGCGTTCACACTCACGTGACTTGGTGTTGATCGCCTGGGCCCGTATTTGACATCAGCATGTATCCTGGGCCCAGGAGAGCCAGAACTTAACTGAGGAGAGTCTGTGCATGAAAACTCCGCCTTCCCGGCAAAAAATCACTCTTGTTCTGTGCCAGTTATATAACAGAATCATAAACAACCTGCATGATTGGAACTTTTAAACAGTAGGGATATGCTTTTTTCAGTGATTATGTCAGATGTTAATATCCCAGATAGAAGTTGCAGCACTTTCCCTCAATCACCAACAAATCGCGGGCAAGAAGAGAACAGAGAATTAGACCCTGACAAAACAACACCTTTAAGATAGTGGGGAGCGGGGTGTGCACATTGGGGTTACAAATATCTATATTGAGCTTATAAATAAGTAAATGGATGTTGAGTGGTGAGATACTGGTTTGTTGGTGTTGAAGAGAGAAGCTGCTCAATTAGTCGGGAGTATCAGTCCTGTGTGGATGCAGATGGATTTGGGAGTGTTTGTGCACGCCTGTGTTTGTGTGCACACGTGCGTATGTGCATGCATGTCTGTCCACACGGGTTACTGCCTTCACATTTTCACCTCATCTCTGCAGAGAGGGGGAAGAAGCAGCTGTTCCCACAGTGATAACAAGGGCAGCGGCCACCTCTCCTTTATGGCTTCTGAAGGTTCTCGAACGGCTCTTTGGGGGAGCTAACCACTTCTAGAACAGGGCAGGGAACATAGGCAAGAAGCCGGAGTAGTCACAGTACTAGAACATGAAGGTGCTTGTAAGAAGCAAGCGTGTAAGGGGGTCATAGAGACATACAACACCCAACACAGAAGTGATCTTTTGGTTATAGGTTCTAAAATTAGTTTTTGCTTGCTAGTAATGGTAAGCATTTTGGGGGTCACCTGTATGTCATTGTGGAGTGTCTGATGATGGCCATTCTTCATTTTTATATAGTGACCGTTTTCTGATTGACTCAGAGAGCACATTGTCCCGGAGTACATTAATCTCACACATCTGTGCCAGTGTTTTAGATATTTTTAGTTTTCTTTTTAGAGTGGAAATCGAACTTTATCCTTCCACACCTGTTCACTGCTTGCAGTCAGTTTGAGGATTTTTATGTTAGATTGGCCCGTAAACAGGAAGCAGAATGACCATACAGTAGACATAGCAGCTGCGAACTCTGACAAACTCTTCTTTGCCCTGATCTTTCAGATTCAACTTCGATCGCAACAGAGTATTCCCTGAAATTTGACGAGTCCATGACAGAGGATGAAATAGAGGAGAAGTCCTTCCGGTCCCTGTTACCTTCTGAGAGCCATCGCCGATTCAACATGGAAAAGAAAAGAGGCCAGCACGATGACTCGGACGAAGAGACGTCCCCCGAGAAGACAACCCCATCTTCTTCCAAGGTGCGTGGCGTTTCCTGCTGGGCTGCCTCCCTCGAGGACACCAGGAGGCTTGATCGGGGGCTGGGGGCTGGGTAGGAACGGGGACCATGTGGTGTGAGGGATCAAAGCAGGGGCTCCAGCTGTTGGCGCTGTCTCCCCAGCCAGCCCCACGGAGACGTTTCATACTTCCTCTCACTTGTCTTCCCAGAATGATTTTCCCAAGGTAGTGATTTTAGCTGGGCTTTCTTTTCTTTCTTTTCTTTTCTCTTTTTATTTGGTTTTTTACACCAAACCCAGCAATGTTCAGGGGTAACTCCTGGTTCTGTGCACAGGAAGGAATTACTCTTGGGGGGCTCATAGGACCATATGAGATGCTGGGGATGAAATCCAGAGAGTCAACTGTGTGCAAGGAAAATGCCCTACCAGATATACTATTGCTCCAGCCCTGGGGCGGGTGGGTGGGCGGTCAATTTGTTTGGGGGGGGGGGGGCTACAGCTGATGATGCTTAGGGGTTACTCCTGGCTCTGCACTCAGGGATCACTCCTGGCCGTGTTCAGGGGAACCATATGAGATGCTGTGGATCGAACCCAAGTTCACCACATTCCAGTCTCTGTACTTTCACTCCAGCCCCAGGTCTGGGTTTTTGTTTTTGTGTCCTATAAGGTTTGGCTATGCTTTCCTGCTCGAAGACAGACACAGGTCTCAGAATGACATATGAGGCCTCTGAGGAGCTGAGCCATTGGTACTCTGTTTCCTCACTTGCTTCACTCGTAAAACACTTTTTTCCATTTTAAAAGATCCATTTGATTAAATTGCAAGACTTGGGTAGCAAGGACTAAGTTTCCTCTGTTCCATACCCCTGTGATTGTGCTCAGCCAGTAGTAGTGGTTTGGTCAAAATTTACTGGTGGGTGAACACTGCCACTTTTTGGGGGCTTATTTTGAAGACTGTCCTCTTAACATCAGCAGGGTGTTTTTTGTTTTTTGTTTTTTAAATCAATAGATTTATTTATTTTGGTTTCTCGGTCACACCCAACAGTTCTCAGGGCTTACTCCTGGTGGTGCTCGAGGGACCATATGCGATGCCAGGGATCAAACCTGGGCTGGCTGCGTGTAAGGCAGATGCCCTTTCTGTTGTCCTATCTCTTCAGCTCCTATAAGAATTATTTTTATAGAGGCTGGAGTGATAGCACAGCAGGGACGTTTGCCTTGCACACAGCCGACCCGGGTTCGATTCCTGGCATCCCATATGGTTCCCCTGAGCACCGCCAGGAGTAAGGGTAGGCAAATGCCCTACCCGCTGTGTTATCGCTCCAGCCCCCAAAAGAATTATTTTTATAAATGCATTTCTTTTTGAGATTATTAAGCTCCATATAGGTCCGTTCGTGGTGAATCTGAAATGCATTCTCTGTTTCAGGAGCTGAGCATGCCATTCTCGGGAGGACAGGACAGCTTTTCTAAGTTCACCATGGAGATGGTCCGCCAGTACATGAAGGAAGAGGAAATGAGGGCCGCTCACCAGTCTTCCCTGCTGCGTCTGCGAGAGAAGGCCCTGAAGGAAAAAACCAAGGCTGAACTTGCCTGGTTAGAGCACCAGAAAAAGTGAGTTCTTTCGATGAACCTGGATTTTATTCTTCGGCTCTTCCTTCCTGTCAAAGGAAACGCTTGCTTGCCTTTTTGTAGTGCAAAGGATCAATCTCAGCCCTCATAGTTGCACGGCATTTCCGGCTAGAAACAGCCATGCTTCATTCTTGTTGCTTTCGAGAACTTCTACCCATACATTTTCTTTGCATTTCTCATTGATTTTTTTTTTCTGACTCTTAATTTGTTTGAATTTCATGTCGGTAATTTTGTTTGAGTCTCACATTGGCAATTTTAGGAGCTGACTTGGTTGCTTTATTATTGTAAATTTCTCAGAATTCTTTGGCCTTTAAAGGACAAAGACCAGAGTAGCATGGGGAACGTCTGGTCCACTGGCCGTATAAAGCATGTGGCCTGGTTCTTGTACATGCTAGGCTAGTAATAGTGATGGCTTGTCATCATGGTCGTGAATGAGGATAAAAATATCCAAATTTCTGTTCTTGGCAGAAAAAAAGCTTTCCTACCCCTGGCCTAGAGTCTCGCTGCTTGAACTATGAGTATGTCAGGTGACTTCTAAAAACTCTATTAAAAACACATCCTCTATGATTTATCATCAGTAAATGTTCAGTTTGTATACCTATAGGATCACAAAGGAAAATTTTTAAAAGTCTCGAGTTTGTATATAATCTTGGGTTTAGGAATTGTTGCAAACAAGTGTTGTTTTTCAGTTTTGAAAATTTATATTGAAAATGTTATGATTTAGGGAAAAATTTTTTTTGGTTTCATAATTCTTGACATTAGAATCGAAATATAATCTCATCTTTGTCTCCATGGGAAATATTTTCAGACATCTTCGAGATAAAGGAGAAGATGATAAAATGCCTCCACTACGGAAAAAACAGCGGGGTTTGCTCTTAAGACTGCAGCAAGAAAAGGTAAGTTAGGAAATACATTCCTTTAAGGGTGTCCTGGGGGCTGGAGTGATAGTACAGAGGGGAGGGCATTTGTCTTGCACGTGGCCAACCTGAGTTCAATTCCCAGCATCCCATAGGGTCCCCCAAGCACCGCCAGGAGTAATTCTGAGTGCAGAGCCAGGAGTAACCCCTGAGCATCGCTGGGTGTGACAAAAAGCAAAAAAAAATAAATAAATAAAAGTGTCCTGAGGTGGAGAGAAAGAACAGTGGGGAGAACGCTTGCCTTGACCCAGGTTTGATCCCCGGCATCACATATGGTCCCCAGAGTAACTCCTGAGTGCAGAGCCAGGAGTAATCCCAGGAGTAACCCATGTCATCACCAGGCGTGGCCCAAATACCTGACCTTGTTTGTGTTGTCTATTATTTTGTGTCGGCTCTTTTTTTATTACTGCCTTCGATGAAATTTTGTTGGTATGCACAATTGTATATGCCTGTATTTACAGGGATTGTTTGATAATTGCTGTGTTTCTCTTAAATTAGAATTGTTCATTACTGCTAATTTAAACACTGTCCAGTCTGCCTTCATGTACTATGTAAAATTTTTAAGTTCTTTGAAGTGTGTGTTTTATTAATATTTTGTGGTGTCTCATACAAGGCAAGGCAACTATCAGTAAGCTACATCTCCAGCCTCTGAAATGCAGTTTTTAGAAAGTAAGATCCTTGTAGAAGAGGTTTTTTTGGAATGAGTGCCTGTTAAAGTATTTTAAAATAATGAAATTTTATGACTCTTTTTTTTTTCCCCCCTTCCCTGTTAATCTTTTCAAGGTTATTTTCTCTTGAAATACAGTTTGCACATTGATATATTCAATCTGATTTTCTTTTTAAAATATGACTTTGGGGGCCAGAGCGATAGTACAGCGGATAGGGTGTTTGTTTGCCTTGCATGCGGCCGACCTGGATTTGATTCCCAGCATCCCATATGGTCCCCTGAGCACCGCCAGGAGTGATTCCCGAGTGCAGAGTCAGAAGTCAGCCCTGAGCAGGGCTGGGTGGGACCCAAAAAGCAAAAAGAATTTTTTTAAATAAAATCTGACTTTGGACTTCTCTCATAGCACTCTCTCTCTCCTAACTCCTCCACCCACAGGCAGAAATCAAACGTCTCCAAGAAGCGAGCAAGGCGGCCCGGAAGGAGCGACAGCTGATCCTCAAGCAGCAGGAGGAGATCGAGAGGATCCGGCAGACCACCATGAAGCTGCAGGAGAAGCTCAAGTCTGCGGGGGACAAGAAATTGGTGAGTCCTGTGGCATCACTGTGACCTGGTGTTCACCTCCTGTAGGTGCGCTGACGCCTGCTCAGGCCTCCTTTCCCTGTGGGGCAGAGGGCGTGGGCACAACTGGCATAGCCGGCTCCATCCTCAGGAGTGACCCCTGGCAGTGCTCAGCGATGGATGGCTCAGTGGCAGAAAAGGGGTTGAAGGGAAAAATCTGAACAAACAAAATCTGGGGCAGACACGTATCCGGATTCGTCAGGACCTGTCAGGACTCGCCGAATCCGGTCCTACCCTGGCTTTACCCTTACGACCTTTCTTTTCAGACAGGCGACTTTGTGGTCCCAGGGCCGTGGGCCAGAGCCTGTAGGCCATGTCCACCACTTCTCTGCTCCGGCTGGCCCAGCATCTTCCCGTTTCTCTTTTGGTTTTGGGCCATTTTTCCCCAGCAGTGCTCAGGCCTCACTCCTGACTTTGGGCTCGGGGATGGATCATTGTTGCTCAAAGGACCCTGTAGGATGCCGAGGGTGGACCAGGGTCAGCCTCATGCAGTCAGGAGCCTTCCCCTCTGACCTGTCTTTGCCCCCATCTGGCCCAGCATTTTTCTTCCTTGAGTTCCTGACCTAGTCATCTGCTGTGACCCATGTGGCCCGTCTCCCATGTGGCAGTCCCCCCATCATGTGAAGCCTCTGGTTGTCCCTGGGCTGTGTGCACCCTCTGTCCACCCGGGCACGGATTTCCCTGCGAGAGTGCTCCCGTAGGCATTCCCACTGTTCCCGGGGCCAGCTCCCTCCATGGGCATCTTCTTCCCGGCTCCGTTCCGACACCCCCCGCCCCCCCACCCCCCGCCAGCCTGCTGCCTCTCTCCAAGCCTGCCTGGGCACAGACCTTATTCCATCCCACCTTCTGGTTTCCAGACTGAATCACTCAGAAAGGAGAGAGCCAAGCTCGTCCTCACCTGTCTTCCCAAAAATGCAGAAGAAGGAATGACCTGCCCAACTTGTTCACCTGTACGTTTTGCTTATTCTCAAAAGAGCATATTGTGGCCTGGAGAGAGCTCAGCGGGGAGGGCGCTTGCCTTGCATTGGCCAACCCGAGTCTCAGACCGGGCGCCCCAAAGGGTCCTCAGGCTGGGCGAAGAGTGATCCTTGAGCTCAGAGCCAGGCGGCAGCCCTGGGCACTGCCAGATGTGGCCCAAACACAAGAAAAGAAATAGATACTGCTTGAAGCCGCTGCTTCCAAAATTTAGCCAACCTGTGCTTTTTTGGTTTAAGAACAGACTATTTCCCCTGGGAAACACCTAAAGAAAAGATCCAGTACCTGGGTGTAACCAAACTAGATGTAGGTGGTTCCTTCCTGCTTTGGATCCTTGGATATATTGATTGCAATATATGTTGGAAACGTTTTGTATAGTATATTGTAACTTTGTATTTTTTTTTTAAGTTTTACTTTAAAAATTAGAGCTGGGGCTGGAGTGATAGTATAGCGGGAGGGCATTTGCCTTGCTCGCGGCTGACCAAGGTTTGATTCCCAGCATCCCATATGGTCCCCTGAGTACCACCACGGGTACTTCCTGAGTGCAGAGCCAGGAGGAACCCCTGTGCATCGCCGGGTGTGACCCAGAAAGAAAGAAAAAATCAGAGACTACTGGTAGTGGGGCCAGGAGGAATCATACAGCAGAGAGGGCATTTGCCTTGCACACCGCCCACCAGGGTCCAATCCCCGATATCCCATAGGGTCCCCCAAGCACTGCCAAGAATAATTCCTGTGGGCAGAGCCAGGAGTAACCCCTGAGCATCACTGGGTGTGAGCCAAAAAGAGAAAAAAGTAGAGAATACTTAGGTACCAGAATCCTAGTAGCAGGAATATTTTATCTTCAAACTATTTATAAAACATTATAAATGTTTTTATGAACATTCATAAACATTATAAAGCTGACCTGAAGCAATGATTTAACACGCTGCTCCTGTGGCTGGGACTTGTGTGATCAAACTTTGTTCAGGTGTGAGTGTCCAGTGGTCAGCCCCGGGTCCTCATGCTGAAGTACAGAGCCGTTCTGCTCCTTCCCGCGTGATTCGAATGTGAACAGAACGGCCTTGGGTCCCAGTGAGATCGTCACGCTCTGCCCCTTGGTGCTTGCAGGACTCTCCCAGCGATGAGGATCTGCGGGATAACAAAGAGGCCAGCCCGGGCCCGACGGACCTGGAGACCCGCAGCCTGTCCCCCCTCTCCATCTCCAGCAGCGAGACCAGCAGCATCATGCAGAAGCTCAAGAAGATGCGGAGCCACATGGATGAAAAGTAATTCCTTTCCCTCAGTACCTCCGGCTTCCTTAGCAGCGCGTCACACTTAGATTGTCTCAGAGTCCCGTTGGAGAGCGCCTCAGTTGGTCACACGCTCAGCCTAGCAGTCAGTTGTCGGTTTTTGTTCATAAAACAAGTTTTCTCACTTTGAAGTAGCTCGATTTTTGTGTCTAGAAAGACAAAGTCATCTTCAAACATTCCCGTACGTCTTCTATTTCGTTTTACTCAATGTTCCATTTCAGCCTTAGGAGTTGCCCTCTGAAGCCAGAGGCTGAAACGTGACTGGGTTCTGAGGGCTTCTGAGTCTGAAGCGTTTCTAAGTGTTCTTTTTAAAGATTCTTCCTTTGGCGGAGCAGGTGAGGGTGGGAGAACCTTAGGAAGGAGACGTGTACTCTGTCACCGAGCTGAATCCCCCCCAGCTTTTTTTTGGGTCACACCCGGCGATGCTCAGGGGTTCCTCCTGGCTCTGCACTCAGGAATTACTCCTGGCGGTGCTCGAGGGACCTTATGGGATGCTGGGAACCAAGCTCGGGTTGGCCGTGTGCAAGGCAAACACCCTCCCCGCAGTGCTGTCGCTCCAGTCCCTCCCCCCAGCCTCTTTAAGGAAAAGTCGCTCCAGGGACCAGTGCCATGCCCAGCCAGAAGCCACCTGGGGTCCCCTCTCGCTGGGACTGGCTGCCACAACCCCCACCACCTCCATTAGGGGTCAGTCAGATATTTACAATTGTGTAAATATTCCATTTGAATGATTTTAAGTAGAAATGGGTAGGAACAAAAATGAACTCAAAATGCTTCCTCACTTTCCCGATCAAATCTTCCAATCATTTTACCAACATTCTTGTTTGCTTCATGGACCTTTGAATTCTAAATACTCTGTTCCCATCCATTGTCGTAATTGATTGGACATTCTCTGTCTGCTCGGAATGTCTTTCCGGGTAAACACTGGAGGAGAGACCCCCAGGTTAATCCTCACATTGATTTGTTTTTTGCTTTTCGAGCCGCTAAGAGGCTCTTTCCAGCCTCTGTGATGGTCTAATCATTGAACCGCATCTGTGAGAGGAGCGGCAGTCCTTGTCTGTGAGATTACTCGTTGCTCTGGTGCTCTTCCCAGGCTTAGTAAAGCTTCGCTTCTCAGTCCCAGGCCCGGGGGCAGCTCTCTGGGGCTCCTGCCTCTCTCGGCTGAGGCCACTTGGCTTAGACACAGAACTGAATCAAAGCATGTTTAACATGTTTAACGAACAAGTAGTTACCCAGATAAACAGGACATCGCCTTTGGCTGCAATATTTATGATAACTGCCTTACCATTGTTGAAAAATAACACTGGAAGCAATCTTTTTTGGGGGGGTCCACAGGCAATGCACAGGGGTTACTCCTGGCTCTGCACTCAGGAATTACTCCTGGCAGTGCTCAGGGGACCATATGGGATGCAGGAATCGAACGTGGGTCTGCTGCGTGCAAGGCAGATACCCTACCCGCTGTGCTGTCGCTCCAGCCCCTGGAAGCGAATTTTTAAAAATGAAGATCAGTGTAAAAAAAAAAATTCAAATTTTGTATCATTGCCTTAAGTTAGAAATATTGTTTTCTTAGAGAAGACTCTCAGTTGTTTAGTAGATGAGCAAATCCTGATAATGTGCTTTTCTCCCTCCCTAGATTAGGAAGAAATCCCTTGCCCCACCTTGCTTGAGCCAGACAGTTTTAAGTACTTAGAATAGATTGTGCTGTAGGAAAAGGTACGAGACTGAAGTTTTAGCTCAGTGTTATTCATAGATAGCCTCATTGATCGCCTTTAAATTTTATTGGGGGAACTGGGTTTGGGTCACACCCAGCGATGCTCAGGGCTTCCTCCTGGCTATATCAGGAATCACTCCAGCAGTGCATGGGGGATCCTCTGGGATGCCGGGGGTCAGACCCACGTGGGGCGCGTGCAAGGCCAGAGCTTTCCCCGATGTCCTGTCTCTCCGGGCCCCAAAATTGAGTGATTTTAAACTGAAAGTTGGATTTGAAATTGTGAACATTGAACTCTTTCAAATGATCGGTTCACAAGCCCTTGGAACACAATCTCCAGCTTTACTTGGTCCGTGGGACATAAAGTCACATTTATGCCACTTTGTCTAACACCGTGCTGATAATTTAAGACATCCGAGGAGGTACTTGAGGGAAGAATTATAAAAGGCTGGTGCTGAACCATCCTGCCCAGCTCAGGGTGGGAGACGCTCAGTGCTCACTGCTCAGCCGCGTCAGAAGCAGAACTTGGCTCTGTGGACCGAAGGCTCTAAAGTCCCCGTGAATTGAATCAACAGCTTCCTTCAGCCTCAGAGTTCTGTTTCCAACAAGGACATGAGGGGCCGGAGCCATAGCACAGCGGGGAGGGTGTTGCTTGCACATGCTGGACCCAGGTTCCATCCCTGGTACCCCATAGCGTCCCCCGAGCACCGTCAGGAGTGATTCCTGAGCACAGAGCCAGGAGGAACCCCTGAGCATCACTGGATGTGGCCCAAAAGGCCAAAATAAATAAAAATGATGCGATGGTTTAGTTATCTCAGTAGAAACTAACCGTTCTAAATATTTACTAGGTCGAAATGTTCTTA